>NC_141990.1:3359827-3529827 GCF_049901715.1 Pseudonaja textilis | reverse complement strand
TGTTTTCACCCTCCTGGGGGCTCCAGGAAAGCCTCTGGAGCCTCAGTAGGGCGAAAACACACACACACACACGCTGTAGTGCAGGAGGCTAACTAGGCCATGCTCACTATGGCCACACCCACCCAACAAGCGAACAGAGATCCGGTTGCTGAAATTTTTGAAGCCCACCTCTGGGATGGAGTCCGCGTAACTGAATGGGAGCAGGCAGAGTGTTTTAATGGCCAGATGCCCTTCCCATCACCAGGGTGGATACAGATCCCTCACATCCTGGATACTTCAACTCTCAAAACGACGTTATAGTGCACTGCGCACCAGATCAACTAGACCAGTGGCCCCCAACCTTTTTTGAACCAGGGACCGGTTTCAAGATTATTTATTCTTCCAGGGACCGGTACCTGAGTAACGCAAGACTCCACCGCCATCGGGACGGCTCTTTGTTTGAAGCCGCCCCCCCCCCACCTCTTCAACGAAACTAAGGCGTGAGCACCCAAACGCCGCTTTCCAACCGAAAACCCGGAAGCGCTGTCGAAACAGGATGGCGGCACCCAAGCTTTGCGGCCCGGTAAAAATGATCCACGAACCGGTACCGGTCCGGGGACCATTGGTTGGGGACCCCTGAACTAGACACAAGGACAGTTTTTCCCCCCCATGCCATCCCTCTGCTAAACAACTCATTCCCACAACACTGTCAAACTATTTACTAAGACTGTGTTACTATTATTCTTCTCATCGTTCCTTTTACCTATCCCCTCTTCTCCTCATGACTATAACTTTGCTGCTTGTATCTTTATGGTTTGTGTTGCACATAGAATATAATAAACAGAGTTGGAAGGGACCTTGGAGGTCTTCTAGTCCAACCCCCTGCTTCGGCAGGAAACCCTACACCACTTCAGACAAATGGTGATCCAATCTCTTCTTAAAAACGTGTTGGAGCATTTACAACTTCTGGAGGCAAGTTATTATTTATTGTTTTATTTATAGTTTCGCTATTTAGTTTCCAAACAGGGTTTATGTTGATGGCTTATTTAGTATCCTGTGACTATCACTATGAATGTATTTAGGATGACTCTGAGCATGATTTATCACTTATAGCTTTGGTGTACACCAAGAGCTTACGCACCAAAGACAAATTCCTTGTGTGTCCAATCACACTTGGACAATAAAGAATTAAATTCTATTTTAAAGTCATCGAGATCATAGCCGGCATTTCTCCGTTCAACCACTGCCTGTCTCAAGTGGAAAATCTAAGTCTTCGGGCTCGAAAGGCGTTTCTTCTCCTTTTTTTTTGATCCTTGCAAGGATGTTTTTGTCTCCAGTCTTGAGTTTGTCATGTGAAATCCCGCCCGGGGAGGTCCCCATGGAATCAAGTGGATCATTGCTTAAAAAAAAAAACCCCACATGTGATTTCTTTGAAAGGAAAGAGGCAAAAAGGAAACGAGAACACACCCAGAAATGTTGAAAAGGGACGTGGTAAGGATCAGAAAGGTTTTTGAAGGCTCCTTTGGGGCCCCGAGGGCGAGGGAATCCAGACAGGGGCCTGATGTTTTGTATGCTGACGTGTATGGATTGAGTATCGATTAAGCGTCTAGTCCTTAAGGAGGAGAACGCAACCAATTTTACTTTATTTTTGTAAATGGGTGGGGGGAATTAGGAGACTTAGAACTGGTCTTCATTTGGGGTGGGAGTGGGGGGATGAAAATTGTACAGAGTGAGAGCAAGGAAGTTCTTGCATGAAATGAAATGAAATACATACGATACTATACAATATACAATACAATAAAATGCAATGCAATATAATACAATACAATGCAATGCAATGCAATATAGCACAGTACAATATAATAAAATGCAATGAAATATAATACAATGCAATCCAATACAATGCAATAAAATGCAATCCAATCCAATCCAATGCAATGCAATGCAATATAGTACAGTACAATATAATAAAATGCAATGCAATGAAATATAATACAATGCAATGCAATAAAATGCAATGCAATACCATACAATGCAATGCAATACAGTACAGTACAATATCATAAAATGCAATGCAATGCAATATAATACAATACAATAAAATGCAATACAATACAATACAATACAATACAATACAATACAATACAATACGATACGATACAAATACAGGTTGCTCTTGACTTATGACAACCACTGAGTCCAAGGTTTTCTGTTTCTAAGTTGAACAGTGAGTTTTGCTGCATTTTACGACCTTCCTTGCCACAATGCAGTGAATCTCTGCAGTGGTTCAGTTAGTGACATGGCTTCCCTGTGGACTTTGCATATGATCCCGAGGACACCGCAACCATCATAAATACGAACCATTTGCCAAGTGACTGAATTTGGATTGCAAGACCATGGGGCTGCTACAACGGCCGTAAGTGCAAAAACCAGTCGTAATTCACTTTTTTCAGTGCCACTGTCACTTCAACCAGTCACGGAATGAATGTAAGTTGAGGACTACCTGTGGAATACAGTACAATCCAATCCAATCCAATCCAATCCAATGCATTTCTTATTATTTATTAAATCAGTCCCGCACTGAAGGGAACGTTGTCATCTCTTGTCCCAAAGATACGTTTTTGCAAGAGGCAATTGGACTTTCTGGTTTTTCTTTTGAAGTCGTTTTGCTTCTCATCCAAGAAGCTTCTTCAACTCTGACTGGATGGTGGGGAAGGGGAGGATTTATACTTCTTTCAGACATCTGGTCATTTGCATACTTTTTAGGGAGCCTTTGAGGCCGCTTGGAGGTTTGTCTCTGTCCTCAAGGTCACCTGGGTGGTGTAAATAGGTGTGGAAGGACCCATTTATCTGAGGACACAGACAAACCTCCAGGTGGCCTCAAGGACTCACTAAAAAGGCTGCAAATGACCAACGCTCTCTGCAAGGAGTATCGATCCTTCCATAAGCCGAGGACTATCTGGGGTTCATGTCTGCTCAAATGGGCACTTGTCAAATAAGACCACGGATATTCTTTCCATCCCACAGCGGCGTTTCCCATCTTTAGCCATTTAAATTATGTGGAATTCAACTCCCAGAAATTCTCCAGCCAGCCATGTTGCCTAGGGAATTCTGGGAGTTGAAGTACACCCACCTTAAAATGGAGAACATTGGAGACACTGCCCTGGAGAACACAAACATCTTTTCCAGCTTTACACTGACATTTAATGCAACGTACTTTCTTTAAGATGTGCCAAGGGGCAATTTATTTTTATTAAGACAGTCGATTTATTCTCCAAAACACCCAAAGGCAGGACAACAAGCAACAGATGAAAACTAATCCAGAAGAGAGGCTTCTTAACAGCGAGGACAATTAACCAGGGGAACTACTTGTCGGTGCTTCATCACTGGAGTTTTTTAAGAGACTGGACAGCCATTTGTCTGAAATGGTGTAGGGTCTCCTGCTGTTGTGGTTCACCGGCAGCCTGCGCAGACGGCAGTGGAATCGGACAGTGGGGAAGAACGGGGAGAGGACTTGGACGAGGGTCCTGCGTCCAATGCAGAGATGGGGCCAGGAGAATCTGGGGGTTATGTGCTGACTCAGGAGCCTCCGGAGTCTGGCAACAGCAAGGCAGAGGAATAACGGGAGCCTGTTCCCAGTGCATGTGTGCACAGAGCTGCTAGAAGGCAAGAGCAGCTGAGACAAAAGGGGCGACTCGGGAGTAAGGCTGGGAGGTGATTGCCCCTCCTATACGGTATAAAGGACAGGCGAAGGTGAAGAAACCTTTGCAGGAAGCAAAGACGTTTGTTTTGTTCGGATTAATCCGTGAAGCTCTGTGTGGACTTTGTACTTCGGTTGGTTTTTTTTTATAGTTCATTTGGCACTTTAGTTGTTGGCAGCCATTCAAAGGAGAGAAAGGTGGGTGCTTATCTCGAGGGACTATTTGGAACTCATTACAGGCTGGGAATGAACATAATTCCCAGTATTGCAATAAAACAAGAGTTGTTTTAACTAAGCGTGTACTTAATTACGGTCCCGGGAAACCTTGGTCAGAACACCTGCTTGAACAGGGGGCTAGACTAGAAGACCTCCAAGGTCTCTTCCAGCTCTATGCTGATTCTGATTCACCATAACACACATCCCCTTCCCTGAATCCGTGTTTTTCATCCTAATATTTGATATAATGACGTACCTTCAACATTCCCCTTGCCAAGTTCTGCATTAGCCGACCCCGTTTCTGGGAAAATTCAGGACAGTCCAAAATTAATGGCTTGTTTTTCTGGTCTGCCTTCCAACACATCAATATATTTTTGCTCAGAAAAAATATTGTGTAAGGTTGATCTACTTTGCGGCTGCTGATAAAGAAAAGAAAAATATTTGTTTCAGTTGGACTGCAAGAATTCTTGTTCCCAGAGAAGGGTGGAAAAACCCCTTCACAAGATGCATGAATGCAACCAGGTTTGTAGCTTAGCTTAGCCCAGGGGAGAAATCAGGCATGGCTATTTTTCAAGTATTGTCTTCTTTTCCGTGTATTGTCTTCTTGGTATCCATTCCCGCTGACCTCAGTTGACTTCCTTATTTCATGATAAATCTAGTGTATCACACTAGATTGGGATTTTTCCAGTTTTGATGACTTTAAGAGGGGAGGACTTCCACTCCCAGAATCCCCCAACCAGAATGCTTTAAGAAGGGTGGAGTTCAGCTCCCAGAAACCCCCAGCCAGGATGCTTTAAGAGGGATGGGCTTCCACTCCCAGAATCCCCACCAAGCCTGCTTTAAGAGAGGTGGACTTCCACTCCCAGAATCCCCCAGCCAGCCTGCTTTAAGAGGAGGGCTTCCACTCCCAGAATCCCCCAGCCAGCCTGCTTTAAGAGGAGGACTCCCACTCCCAGAATCCCCCAGCCAGCCTGCTTTAAGAGGGGAGGACTTCCACTCCCAGAATCCCCAGCCAGCCTGCTTTAAGAGGGAGGACTTCCACTCCCAGAATCCCCAGCCAGCCTGCTTTAAGAGGAGTGGACTTCCACTCCCAGAATCCCCAGCCAGCCTGCTTTAAGAGGGGTGGACTTCCACTCCCAGAATCCCCAGCCAGCATCCTTTAAGAGGGGAAGACTTCCACTCCCAGAATCCCCCAGCCAGCCTGCTTTAAGAGGGGTGGACTTCCACTCCCAGAATCCCCAGCCAGCCTGCTTTAAGGGGGGTGGACTTTCACTCCCAGAATCCCCCAGCCAGCCTGCTTTAAGAGGGGAGGGCTTCCACTCCCAGAATCCCCCAGCCAGCCTGCTTTAAGAGGGAGGGCTTCCACTCCCAGAATCCCCCAGCCAGCCTGCTTTAAGAGGGGTGGACTTCCACTCCCAGAATTCCCCAGCCAGCCTGCTTTAAGAGGGGTGGCTTCCACTCCCAGAATTCCCCAGCCAGCCTGCTTTAAGGGGGTGGACTTCCACTCCCAGAATCCCCAGCCAGCCTGCTTTAAGAGGGGTGGACTTCCACTCCCAGAATCCCCCAGCCAGCCTGCTTTAAGAGGGGTGGACTTCCACTCCCAGAATCCCCAGCCAGCCTGCTTTAAGAGGGGTGGCTTCCACTCCCAGAATCCCCCAGCCAGCCTGCTTTAAGAGGGGTGGACTTCCACTCCCAGAATCCCCAGCCAGCCTGCTTTAAGGGGGTGGACTTCCACTCCCAGAATCCCCAGCCAGCCTGCTTTAAGGGGGTGGACTTCCACTCCCAGAATCTCCCAGCCAGCCTGCTTTAAGAGGGGAGGACTTCCACTCCCAGAATCCCCAGCCAGCCTGCTTTAAGAGGGGTGGACTTCCACTCCCAGAATCTCCCAGCCAGCCTGCTTTAAGAGGGGTGGACTTCCACTCCCAGAATCCCCAGCCAGCCTGCTTTAAGAGGGGTGGACTTCCACTCCCAGAATCCCCCAGCCAGCCTGCTTTAAGGGGGGTGGACTTCCACTCCCAGAATCCCCCAGCCAGCCTGCTTTAAGGGGGTGGACTTCCACTCCCAGAATCCCCAGCCAGCCTGCTTTAAGAGGGGTGGACTTCCACTCCCAGAATCTCCCCAGCCAGCCTGCTTTAAGAGGGGTGGACTTCCACTCCCAGAATCCCCAGCCAGCCTGCTTTAAGAGGGGTGGACTTCCACTCCCAGAATCCCCAGCCAGCCTGCTTTAAGAGGGGTGGACTTCCACTCCCAGAATCCCCAGCCAGCCTGCTTTAGAGGGTGGCTTCCACTCCCAGAATCCCCAGCCAGCCTGCTTTAAGGGGGTGGACTTCCACTCCCAGAATCCCCAGCCAGCCTGCTTTAAGAGGGATGGACTTCCACTCCCAGAATCCCCAGCCAGCCTGCTTTAAGGGGGTGGACTTCCACTCCCAGAATCCCCAGCCAGCCTGCTTTAAGGGGGTGGACTTCCACTCCCAGAATCCCCAGCCAGCCTGCTTTAAGAGGGATGGACTTCCACTCCCAGAATCCCCAGCCAGCCTGCTTTAAGAGGAGGACTTCCACTCCCAGAATCCCCAGCCAGCCTGCTTTAAAGGGGTGGACTTCCACTCCCAGAATCCCCAGCCAGCCTGCTTTAAGAGGGATGGACTTCCACTCCCAGAATCCCCCAGCCAGCCTGCTTTAAGAGGGGTGGACTTCCACTCCCAGAATCCCCCAGCCAGCCTGCTTTAAGAGGGATGGACTTCCACTCCCAGAATCCCCAGCCAGCCTGCTTTAAGAGGGTGGACTTCCACTCCCAGAATCCCCAGCCAGCCTGCTTTAAGGGGTGACTTCCACTCCCAGAATCCCCAGCCAGCCTGCTTTAAGAGGGGGGACTTCCACTCCCAGAATCCCCAGCCAGCCTGCTTTAAGAGGGATGGACTTCCACTCCCAGAATCCCCCAGCCAGCCTGCTTTAAGGGGGTGGACTTCCACTCCCAGAATCCCCCAGCCAGCCTGCTTTAAGAGGGATGAACTTCCACTCCCAGAATCTCCCAGCCAGCCTGCTTTAAGGGGTGGACTTCCACTCCCAGAATCCCCAGCCAGCCTGCTTTAAGGGGGTGGACTTCCACTCCCAGAATCCCCAGCCAGCCTGCTTTAAGAGGGGTGGGCTTCCACTCCCAGAGTCCCCCAGCCAGCCTGCTTTAAGAGGGGAGGGCTTCCACTCCCAGAATCCCCCAGCCAGCCTGCTTTAAGGGGGTGGACTTCCACTCCCAGAGTCCCCAGCCAGCCTGCTTTAAGAGGGAGGGCTTCCACTCCCAGAATCCCCAGCCAGCCTGCTTTAAGAGGGGTGGGCTTCCACTCCCAGAATCCCCCAGCCAGCCTGCTTTAAGGGGGTGGACTTCCACTCCCAGAATCCCCCAGCCAGCCTGCTTTAAGAGGGGTGGGCTTCCACTCCCAGAGTCCCCAGCCAGCCTGCTTTAAGAGGGGAGGGCTTCCACTCCCAGAATCCCCAGCCAGCCTGCTTTAAGAGGGGTGGGCTTCCACTCCCAGAGTCCCCCAGCCAGCCTGCTTTAAGAGGGGAGGACTTCCACTCCCAGAATCCCCCAGCCAGCCTGCTTTAAGAGGGGTGGACTTCCACTCCCAGAATCCCCAGCCAGCATGCTTTAAGGGGGTGGACTTCCACTCCCAGAATCCCCAGCCAGCCTGCTTTAAGAGGGAGGACTTCCACTCCCAGAATCTCCCAGCCAGGATGCTTTAAGAGGGAGGACTTCCACTCCCAGAATCTCCCAGCCAGCATGCTTTAAGAGGGAAGACTTCCACTCCCAGAATTCCCCAGCCAGGATGCTTTAAGAGGGGTGGGCTTCCACTCCCAGAGTCCCCCAGCCAGCCTGCTTTAAGAGGGAGGACTTCCACTCCCAGAATCTCCCAGCCAGCCTGCTTTAAGAGGGGTGGGCTTCCACTCCCAGAATCCCCAGCCAGCATGCTTTAAGGGGTGGACTTCCACTCCCAGAATCCCCAGCCAGCCTGCTTTAAGAGGGAGGACTTCCACTCCCAGAATCTCCCAGCCAGGATGCTTTAAGAGGAGGACTTCCACTCCCAGAATCCCCAGCCAGGATGCTTTAAGAGGTGTGGACGTCCACTCCCAGAATCCCCAGCCAGCCTGCTTTAAGAGGAGAGGACTTCCACTCCCAGAATCCCCCAGCCAGCCTCCTTTAAGAGGGAGGGCTTCCACTCCCAGAATCCCCCAGCCAGCCTGCTTTAAGAGGGGAGGGCTTTCACTCCCAGAATCCCCAGCCAGGATGCTTTAAGAGGGTGGACTTCCACTCCCAGAATCCCCAGCCAGCCTGCTTTAAGAGGAGGACTTCCACTCCCAGAATCCCCCAGCCAGCCTGCTTTAAGAGGGGTGGACTTTCACTCCCAGAATCCCACAGCCAGCAGGCTTTAAGAGGTGTGGACGTCCACTCCCAGAATCCCCCAGCCAGCCTGCTTTAAGAGGGGAGGACTTCCACTCCCAGAATCCCCCAGCCAGCCTCCTTTAAGAGGGGAGGACTTCCACTCCCAGAATCCCCCAGCCAGCCTGCTTTAAGAGGGGAGGCTTTCACTCCCAGAATCCCCCAGCCAGGATGCTTTAAGAGGGAGGGCTTTCACTCCCAGAATCCCCCAGCCAGGATGCTTTAAGAGGGGAGGGCTTCCACTCCCAGAATCCCCCAGCCAGCCTGCTTTAAGAGGGTGGGCTTCCACTCCCAGAACCCCCAGTCAGCCCTGCTTTAAGAGGGAGGACTTCCACTCCCAGAATCCTCCAGCCAGCCTCTTTAAGAGGGAGGACTTCCACTCCCAGAATCCCCCAGCCAGCCTCCTTTAAGAGGGGAGGGCTTCCACTCCCAGAATCCCCCAGCCAGCCTCCTTTAAGAGGGGAGGACTTCCACTCCCAGAATCCCCCAGCCAGCCTGCTTTAAGAGGGGAGGGCTTCCACTCCCAGAATCCCCCAGCCAGCCTGCTTTAAGAGGGAGGGCTTCACTCCCAGAATCCCCCAGCCAGGATGCTTTAAGAGGGGAGGGCTTTCACTCCCAGAATCCCCCAGCCAGGATGCTTTAAGAGGGATGGGCTTCCACTCCCAGAATCCCCCAGCCAGCAGGCTTTAAGAGGGGAGGACTTCCACTCCCAGAATTCCCAGCCAGCCTGCTTTAAGAGGGAGGGCTTCCACTCCCAGAATCCCCCAGCCAGCCTCCTTTAGAGGGGAGGACTTCCACTCCCAGAATCCCCAGCCAGCCTCCTTTAAGAGGAGGGCTTCCACTCCCAGAATCCCCAGCCAGCCTCCTTTAAGAGGAGGACTTCCACTCCCAGAATCCCCAGCCAGCCTCCTTTAAGAGGGGAGGGCTTCCACTCCCAGAATCCCCAGCCAGCCTGCTTTAAGAGGGTGGGCTTCCACTCCCAGAATTCCCTGAGGTCAAGTGATTGAAATTCAGACCCTGGGCAACTGCTTCATATTTATGACGGTCGCAGTGCCCCAGGATCGCACAATCCCCTTTTGCGACCTTTTGATAAGCAAAGTCAATGGGGAAAATCAGATGCACTTAACAACGATGGGACTAATTTAACAGCTTTGGTGATTCACTTAACAATTGTGGCCTGCAAGGTCGTAATATGGGGCAAAACTCACTGAACCACTGTCTTGCTTAGCAATGGAAATATGACCAGCGGTGGCCGTAAGTCGAGGACTATGTGTAAAAAGGGAAAAGAAGGTCAAAGCGTTTATGAACATTCCGGATTTAGAATTTTCCGGAGGAAGGAGAAAGAGAAAGAGAGGAAGAGGAAAAGGAGGATGGGACAGGCGGGAAGGCCTTTTGCACAGCTGGAGTTGTGTGCCCCTTGTGTCCTTTCTGGGATCAGGGATACCCTGTGCAGAGTCACACATGCTTTGGCCATCTCTTGGCTGGATTACTGCAATTCGCTTTTTGTGGGGCTGCCCTTGGAGAGTATCCAGAAGCTACAGCTGGTTTATAAGACAACCGTTTTCAGATTTGCACCAGGGATATCGTTCTTTCAAAGCCGCATTGGCTGCCAAAATGCTCCCGGATTCTATTCAAGGTGGTGGATCCTGTTATTTTTATTTTTATTTTATTTTATTTTATTTTATTTTATTTTATTTTATTTTATTTTATTTTATTATTTTATTTTATTTTATTTTATTTTATTTTATTTTATTTTATTATTTCATTTCATTTCATTTATTTTTATTTATTATATTATATTACATTACATTACATTACATTACATTACTATATTATATTATATTATATTACATTACATTAGATTACATTACATTACATTACTATATTATATATTATATTATATTATATTATATTATATTATATTATATTATGTTATGTTATGTTATGTTATGTTATGTTATGTTATGTTATGTTATGTTATATTATATATTTTATTTTATTTTATTATTTCATTTCATTTTATTTTATTTTATTTTATTATTTTATTGATTTGATTTGATTTGTCAATCGCTTAAAAGATAATAGGTATAAGTATAAACGTAAGAATAGAGGAAATAGGTACGAATAAATGGGGACAATAGGATAGGGACAGTAGGCACGATTGTGCACTTATGCACGCCCCTTGCAGACCTCTTGGGAATGGGGTGAGGTCAATAGTGGATAGTTTAAGGTTAAAGATGTGGGGGAGGGGCGGTTGAGGATGTAACAACAGAGTCAGGTAGTGCATTCCAGGCACTGACCACTCGGTTGCTGAAGTCGTACTTTCTGCAATCAAGTTGGAAGTGGTTAACATTGAGTTTGTATCTGTTGTGTGCTCTTGTATTGTTGAGGTTGAAGCTGAAGTAGTCATTGACTGGTAGGACATTGTAGCAGATAATGTTGTGTACTATGCTTAAATCCAACCGTTAGGCAGCGTAGTTCAAGGTGTCCAAGCCTAACATCTCAAACCTGGTGGTGTAGGGTATTCTGTTGCGAGCAGAGGGGTGTAGTAACTCTTCTCATGAAATACTTCCAGACTCACTCAATTGTATTAATGTCCGATATACAGTGAGGATTCCAGACAGGTGAGTTGCATTTGAGTACTGGTCTAGTAAAGGTTCTGTATACCCTAGTTGGCAATTCAATATTTCCAGAGGAGAAACTTTGTAATATTAGATGCAGGAACAATGACCTTGTTTAGGAACGGAAATTTAGGGTTCCATTGTGATCGCAGGTCCAGGATGACCTGTATTTCCCTAAGAATTATTGTCTTAATCAAAACAAACATGTCAGTTATGTGTAGAAATGTTGAAAAAAACTTATGAGAACTGAGCACTTTAAAGTTATTTCGGGGTTAGGGGTTAGAAACTGAAATTCCTCTCCTCTGCTTGTGTTTTGCATTTGGAAGAGATTTCTTTTCAGGTGGGGAGTGGGAATAGAACTCTTTAGCGTCAGAGCGTGTTAATAATAATAATAATAATATAGGAAATACTAACAGCTCTGATGGTCATTTGGAAAAATCCTTTCTTAGTGAGCCCCTAGAAGCCAAGAGGAACATATGGGCCAAATTTCAAGTTTGTAAGCTTTACGGTTCTGGAGATTTTGTGATGATGCGTGAGTGGCATTTTGCTTTTATGTATAGAGATGACCAGGTGTCTGCAAGGAGTATAAATCCTTCCTTTCCCCACCATCCGGTCAGAGCCGAAGAAGCTTCTTGGATGAGAAGCGAAACATCTTCAAAGAAAAAAAAAACAGGTGCATCTTGAAAAACCGCACCTTTGGGACAAAAGCATGACCTGGATGACGGACAATCTCCATAGACCCGTCAATCTCTGTCCTGCGAGTAGATTCGACATACCGTGAAGTTTAGGGGTTCGTTGGACCTCAAGTAGTTCTGTTGATCTGGATGTGGTAGGGCATGGCCATCATCAGCTCTTGGCAATGGTGAGATAAGACTGACTGTTACTTGAGCTGACTGGCCGATAGGACGCCCAAAATAGTTAGTCCTCAACGTACAACCAGAACGGAGCCAAAAATTTCTATTGCTAAACAAGACAACGAAGTGTACGCTACCCAGAGTCGTCGTCGGATATAAAATGGAGAGGACAGGGAATATATTTCATAATAAATATGTTTTTTCCCCATTTTGCGATCTTTCTTGCCACCGTTAAGGGAATCGCTGCAGTTGTTAAGGAAGTCACATGGCTTTTAAGTGAATCTGGCTTCCCCATTGACTTTGCTCGCCAGGTCCCAAAAGCGGCTTCGGACAACCCCGCAAGACTGTCAACTCATAAAGCATTCCTGGAGTCCTTTTGAGTTGCCACAGGGAGGAGAGGAGGAAACCTGAAAGAACAGTTAGGCAATCAAAACCGGAAGTACATTCCACGCATACCTTACCAAGGCTGTACCCCAGGTTACCAATCGAGTTGGAGGGGATGTGACCTCTAGAGCCCGGGAAAGCTCTCTGTTGGAGAATGTGATTTATGACACATCCAGGGAGGGGAGGAAACGGGGTCATGGGTGCGCTGTAAATTACATGAGTCAAAGCTGGCTTCATTAGGATAAGTGCCCAGCATGTTGCTCCTAATAAATAATTAGATTTCTTTTGAAATTTGGCTCAAGGCTCATGAGTTGATTAGAGCATTTGTCTAACATGGCAGCCATCATAAATATGACTCAGTCCGTCTACACTCCTGTGAAAAAAAGTCACTTTTTAAACTTTCTTCAGCACCATTGTAACTTCTGTCATTAAGCGGATAGTTCTAAGGTGAGGACCGCCTGTGTGCTTAGTCTAATAGCAATTGTAATGACCCCAGGGTGGGATACAAAAGCAACAAAGTCACAAAAACAGGTGACGTCCCTTTAATTCCTTCAACTTGTCTTCAAAGCTCCAATTATCATTGACTGCAGAAAAAAAGCTCCCCCCACAAAGTTGCGAAAAGGACGTAATTCCGTTCAAACTCAAAATACATATAAATGTATTATAGAAAAAAACAACACAAACCACACTGAAGCAATTAGTGAGACAAGGCAGGATAAGGGCTTGAAGACGTCCACAGATATCGAAGTACACACACACACTGGGAAGGACACCAGAACTCAGATAAGAACTGGCAGACTAGAATTATTTCACGCTTCGCTTCCAGCACTGGGCCCATGCGCAGTTTGTCCTTTTAAACCGTCCTCCCAGCTGCAGCCCATGAAGGGGATCAGGGCCCTTTCCTTCCCTGTAACCCATGTTGCTCCCTTGTAACCCATCCATTCCTCCCTGCGTGCTCCTAGGATGGAGAGGGGGCGGGCCTGGGTCTTCCTCTGACTGCCCAGCCGGCCTGTGCCCTTCCCCAGTTTCCTCCCCAGCCTCCGAAACCACACTTCCACTGTCAGCTGCTCCTCCTCTCCCTTGGAGTCAGACTCCAACAGGGGCATGACGATGACTCAGTTGCCAAGCGTCTACACTCTTGTGAAAAAAAGTCACTTTTTAAACATTTTTTTCAGTGCCATTGTAACTTGTTATTAAACAGACAGTTCCGAGGACAGTCGAATAGCAGTCTTCAAATATTTCAAAGGTACACCGATATCTCTTGTTGCCCTCAAGCGAGCTTGTACCATAGGTTTGATACGCAACAAACTTTTGAGCTCAATTACGTGGGCTCAATTGTGGTTGTGTAAGTGAAGGACTGCCTATATACCCGCCTACCCACCCATGTTGTTGTTTTTTTCAGTCTTTTAACTGCAACACCCAGAATTATAACTCCTAAAATAGGCTCCAGCGCGGGGAAATTGGGTCTTTTGCTGCTCATTTTGCAATCAAGGGATGATCGATGCATTTGTTGAAATTCAGGATGTGCCATTTTCAAAGTCCTCCTGAACAAGACAAACCACGCGGTGCAAAAAGGCACATGCATAGCCAAGCTCAGCAAGCCACGGTTAGCACCCCCCAGAAGCTCTGACTTGATGGCTTAAGTTTATTTTTGGCTTTTCAGTGTTGGGAGTGGTAGAACACGTAATGAGATTTTGGTGAGCTTTTACTTTGGCGTTTACAAATTCCCTCTGGAACTTTCTTCCCTACCCTTGTATTTCAAGTAGTTTAAAAATGCCTAACATTCTTTTATGACTTGGTAAAATTGGTTATGTACACTTTAATGTCCCTTTGATACTGCTGCATTAGCGGCTTGACCTCTTTGCTTTTAATTTTTCTGTCAACACCAAATGCAAAAAACATGCAAAGCAAGGAGATTATTGCCCATGCTCTACACAGCAACAGATTTATAAATACCGTATTTCCCCATGTATAAGCACCCCCTTTGTATAAGCCACCCCAATTTTTGGACTGTGAAGTTTTGAAAAAAATATTTTATTAGAGAAACAAGTTATGAAGAAAGAAAATTTACAAAGAAACAAAATTCGATGTCTAGATCTACAACTTCGGTCATGGCGCCGAGCGGTGCGGGCGACGCTAGTAATCTGCGCATCGGACGAGAGTAAGGACGAAGCATTCAGGCCGATGCCTAGCGTATGCATTTCTATCGCGTACTCGCACTCGTAGTCGTATCATCACGTACAATTTTTACAAAAAGTATAGCATACTGCTGGAAACCAGTTTATTCCTACTTTATTATTTTATGCATTTTCCGTATAAAAAGTGTACCTGCTTTGTATATGCCACCCCCCTACTTTTTGGGCTCGAAAATTTTGGAAAAAAGGGGTGGCTTATACATGGGGAAATACAGTACCAGCACTTCCTCCCCTTCAAAAGCAGTTTTTTTACTAATGGATTGTTGTTCTAGGTAAAATCTGAGTTTTTGGGGCCAACTGTTTCCCTGAAAATAAAACCGTTGGGTTTTTTTTGCCACCTAAAAAAGCACCAGGTCTTATTTTGGGGAGTCATCCACCAACAACCCTCACTAGCGCGCACTGCCCCCAGAGGCCTTCAGGAACTACTTCTGTGGCTGGCAAGGCTTTCCTGAAGGCCTCTGCAACGGGTAATGGCTCCGGATCAATCCAAAGCTTTGTCATCAACTACAGAGGCCTTCAGGAAAGTCTTGCCAGTCTCACTGGCTGCAGAAATGGGCCTGCAACGTAGGTATGGGGTTTGCACAAGGCCTGGCTACAACTAGTAGTAGTAGGGCAACTTCCCCCCACATCCCCACCCTAGCTTAACCATGCACTCTGGAATGGGCAGGATCTTAATTAGGGCTTATTTGGGGGGGGGGGGTAGGGCTTATATTGAGCACACATGGCAAAATCAAGCTAGGACTTACTTTCAGGGTAGGTTGTATTTTCAGGGAAACGTTAAGACGAGCCTTAATACTGAGATGGAAAAGTTCTTTATCTGCAAACTTGACAGTGACAATCTAACAATTATAGTTATTTCTTCCCCCACTAACAAAATGGAGTTGCACATTTTGCCAGCATATTGTTCTGTGCCAATATAAAATTATATTGTGGATAAAATTGTACATTCCTTTCAGAGATCTATTCTTTTGTCCTCCCCAAAAGGAAGTGCTGACTCAAATTAAACTAGGTTAAGTATATACGTTACATGTAAGACCTTGAGTTAACTGAGTAATGGAGCCTGCCCATCAGTCTTAACTCATGACTAAGCTAAATCAAGTCACCCACGTGGTGAGTGGTTACAATGCAGTATTGCAGGCTAATTCATTGCTCACAGCCAGGAAGTTAGATCCGGATTGGCTCAAGGTTGACTCAGCCAGCCATCCTTCCGAGATTGGGAAACAAGGACCTGGATTATTGGGGGCAATAGGCTGTGAACAGTTTAGAGGGATGTAAAGCAGCAAGTCAGTCAGTCAATGTGTTATTGCTATACTATGAACCTGGGTTTTGGCTTGTGGTCGTTATGTAAACACCAACAGTTGAGCAAACCAGAGACTTGCTTGGTTTTGACAGAACTGTCATAAAACATGGTCATATGATATTACAAACAGCCGTAAATGCATAACTGCAGGGGAAAAACCAGTCAAAACTTCAAAATTGGATGGATCTTAATGGTGATGAAGATTGAGTGTCATCGTGGTAGAGTCGTCTAAAAGTTGAGTAATGGTAACTGGGTTCCTTTTGTTGATTTGAAATGGTTCACTATTTATTAAGAAGCTTCAGTCCCGGCAAGCAGCAAAATGTTTAAAAACCAAGAAAAGTCCAGTTGCCACGATTCAGCTTTCAGACAACTGGTTCTTACAGTAGGTGCACCCAAAGGTCCAGTGTAATTTCCAACTGTCACTAAGTGACCAGTTGTAAGATAAATATTACTTGCACATGTATTTTTCTGATGACAGAATAGGTGCTGCGACATCAAGTACCACTGTCCTTTCATCACAATGCATTTTTGTTCCTTTCCTGTAGAAATGTGACCTAAGGCTACCAGAGTGGTTTCCAATTCATTACTGAAATTATTCCTTACATTTTTCTGTTCTCTAAGAGCAAAGATCCCAGACATAACTGCCATCTTTTCTCAAATTTTGAAACAATTCATTAGCCACTTCATGTGAACCTATATGTAAACCAAATTGTGGTGATAAAAAGAATTGATCCCTCGAGGAATGCAAAGCATACAAGGATTTGTACCATAGTACATGATGTCTAAGTAGGATATTTTCTACAAGCCATCAGAAATATTGATCTTAATCTGGGGAGTGTTTTATAGTTTTAATATTTCTATGACAGAATTAGGAAGACATTAACAAAGGAGTTACTACTAAGTAATGTGCAACAGAAAACTTTATTAGCATTGACACAAACAGTCTAGCAGTTACTGGAAACTTGCATTAACCTTACAATATTAAGCCATTATACTGCTACAGTGAAACCAAATGTTACTGGCAACTTGAAAATTGTTCAGAACATCTAAATGCCTCCTCTCAGACGCAGGACAAGGTGGAGGGTGGACTCCTTTTGGATGTTGTAGTCGGAGAGGGTGCGGCCATCTTCCAGCTGCTTTCAGCAAAGATCAGCCTCTGCTGGTCTGGAGGAATGCCTTCCTTATCCTGAATCTTGGCCTTGACATTCTCAGTAGTGTCACTGGGTTCCAGCTCCAGGGTGATGGTCTTCCCAGTTAAGGTATTGACGAAGATCTGCATCCCATCCCTCAGATGCAGGACAAGATGCAGGGTGGACTCCTTCTGGATGTTGTAGTCAGAGAGGGTGCGGCCATCTTCCAGCTGCTTTCCGGCAAAGATCAGCCTCTGTTGGTCTGGAGGAATGCCTTCCTTGTCCTGGATTTTGGCTTTGACATTCTCAATGGTGTCACTAGGTTCCACCTCCAGGGTGATAGTCTTGCCAGTCAAGGTCTTCACGAAGATCTGCATCCCACCCCTCAGACGCAGGACAAGATGGAGGGTGGACTCCTTCTGTATGTTGTAGTCAGAGAGGGTGCGGCCATCTTCCAGCTGCTTGCCAGCAAAGATCAGCCTCTGTTGGTCTGGAGGAATGCCTTCCTTGTCCTGGATCTTGGCCTTCACATTCTCAATGGTGTCACTGGGTTCCACCTCCAGGGTGATAGTCTTGCCAGTCAAGGTCTTCACAAAGATCTGCATCCCACCCCTCAGACGCAGGACAAGATGGAGAGTGGACTCCTTTTGGATATTGTAGTCGGAGAGGGTGCGGCCATCTTCCAGCTGCTTTCCAGCAAAGATCAGCCTCTGTTGGTCTGGAGGAATGCCTTCCTTGTCCTGGATTTTGGCTTTGACATTCTCAATGGTGTCACTGGGTTCCACCTCCAGGGTGATAGTCTTGCCAGTCAAGGTCTTCACGAAGATCTGCATCCCACCCCTCAGACGCAGGACAAGATGGAGGGTGGACTCCTTTTGGATGTTGTAGTCAGAGAGGGTGCGGCCATCTTCCAGCTGCTTTCCAGCAAAGATCAGCCTCTGTTGGTCTGGAGGAATGCCTTCCTTGTCCTGGATCTTGGCCTTCACATTCTCAATGGTGTCACTGGGTTCCACCTCCAGGGTGATAGTCTTGCCAGTCAAGGTCTTCACGAAGATCTGCATCCCACCCCTCAGACGCAGGACAAGATGGAGAGTGGACTCCTTTTGGATATTGTAGTCGGAGAGGGTGCGGCCATCTTCCAGCTGCTTTCCGGCAAAGATCAGCCTCTGTTGGTCTGGAGGAATGCCTTCCTTGTCCTGGATTTTGGCCTTCACATTCTCAATGGTGTCACTGGGTTCCACCTCCAGGGTGATAGTCTTCCCAGTCAAGGTCTTCACGAAGATCTGCATCCCACCCCTCAGACGCAGGACAAGATGGAGGGTGGATTCTTTCTGGATGTTGTAGTCGGAGAGGGTGCGGCCATCTTCCAGCTGCTTTCCAGCAAAGATCAGCCTCTGTTGGTCTGGAGGAATGCCTTCCTTGTCCTGGATTTTGGCCTTCACATTCTCAATGGTGTCACTTGGCTCCACCTCAAGAGTGATGGTCTTCCCAGTCAGGGTTTTCACAAAGATCTGCATCCCACCCCTCAGACGCAGGACAAGATGCAGGGTGGATTCTTTCTGGATGTTGTAGTCGGAGAGGGTGCGGCCATCTTCCAGCTGCTTTCCAGCAAAGATCAGCCTCTGTTGGTCTGGAGGAATGCCTTCCTTGTCCTGGATCTTGGCCTTCACATTCTCAATGGTGTCACTTGGCTCCACCTCTAGGGTGATAGTCTTGCCAGTCAAGGTCTTCACAAAGATCTGCATTTTTTTATCTGCAATGACATAGCATGGAAAAATTAGAGCTCCGTGCATCAGAATGCACGTTTCTGAATATACAGAAACCTAACTTTACAAACACTCAAAAATGTATTTTGAGGTAAAAACAAAGCATGCATTTTTAAAATCACGTATCAATTACACTACAGTAGATAATATTGTTCCATCCTATACCCTATCATGAATATGAAATATTATAAGGTATTGAAGTAAATATTCTACTATTGCTGTATTTTTACTTATCACATTCCCATACTTCGCATTTCACCTGTGACTTCAATGCTAATGTATTAAGTAGCAACCCAGTTCATTTAGAAATTCAAGTTTTGCACTGATTTTTTGAATTTATTGCTGCATTCCCCTATCACTCATATTAAAAAAATAAGCACTGCAAGTTTCTGCCCCTCAAAGTCACCCCTTAAGGTTTCAAATTAATAATAATCAAATAAATAATCAAATTGCAGCAAAACAATTGTTGCTAACCCTCCAATACAGCATCTTAAATGAAGCACACTTACAGTTATTGCATAGAATGGCTGTAATTTGCATTCTTTCTGACTTAACATCATCCAAACAACAGCCTGGAAAATCTTAGGTCAGAAGTTGGCACCATTTTTCTATATAGGGACTTCTAGTCCCCATAAATACTGTATCTGACAACCAATATCCAGGCTATCTTGAGGTCCTATAAATAACTCCAGGAAACTGCTAGCTCAGGTTATCCTGCAGCACACCTATTAGCATGTAAATACCGCATTTAACTATATCAGGAAATAATTCAAGGTTGCACCAATGGCCACGTAGTCATGGTTTCACCCAGCAGTCCTATCTCCAAACTGCCCATTAGGCACTTAACTCTGAGAAGGGCATTAGAAAGCTAGGCTTATTAAAGCACCAGCTTTTATATTGTTCAATAGGGTTTTATCAACCCTGCATAACAATAGCACACATACAGGTAGTCCTCACAATTCCTTTAGTGATTCAAAGATGTAACAGCACTGAAAAAGTGACATATAACCAGTTTTCACACTAAATAAGGTATAAGGTGTGGCAGCATCCCCATAGTCCTGTGATCAAAGTTCAGACGCTTGGCAACTTATATTCTTTCAGTGTCCTGGAGTCATGTCCTTTTGGGACCTTCTGATTAACAAAATCAGTGGGAAGCTAGATAAACTTAATCACCACTCCTAACTTACTTAACAGCAGTGATTCACTTAACTGTGGCAAGAAAGGTGGTAAACCGGGCAAATCTTACTTAACAATATCTCACTGAGCAACATAAATTTGGGGCTCAATTGTACTCCTAGAGGATACCTTGTATACATTCCTCAGTTCAGATGCCTTGATCTCACTTAACATAAATTTTGGGCTCAACTGCACTCCTCTAAGTACTGATAGTCCTTGGCTTCTAACAGCTCATTTAGTGACTGCAGAAACTAAAAAAGGTGACAGGACCATTGCAGCATCCCCAGAGTCATATAAAAAAATTCAGATGCTTGGCAACTGACTCATATTTATGACTGTTGCTGTGTCCCAAGGTCACCTGATTCCCCTTTGCAAGGTTGATGTGGAAGCCAGGTTCACTTAACCTGGTTACTAACAGAAACTGCGGTGATTCACTTAACTGTGGCAATAAAAGTGTAAAATGGGGAAAAACTCACTTAAACGTCTTAACAGAAATTTCAGGCTCAATTGTGGTCATAAGTTGAGGACTACCTGCATATATTCATCTGTTTTAGTGCCTTGATCCCCAATCTCTATAAATTTAACAATTCAGATCCAAATGACGCAGTAACACCTTCAATGTCACCTTTTGTAATCTTATTAATGAGCAGTGCAATTTAATTGCCCTTAATAAGATGGGAGAGAGGAAAGGGGAAAGAGATGTGTATATATAGGGGGGGTAGAGGAAAAAAGTTAAGTAGAATCTATAGATAGGGAAGATATTCAGAGGGGTTGAGTGGAAGCAGGGAAGAGATGATATATGGGGGGCTGGAAAGAGGTAGAAGGATAGAGGGTGAGAGGAGATATACAGAGAGGGGGAGCAGGAAAGAGGTAGGTAGAATGATGGATAAAGAGGGAGGTGGATATATATGGGAGAGAAAGAGGTAGGTAAGATAGAGAAAAGGGGGAGAGAGAGAGAGGGAAAGAGAAATAAAAAGCTAGTAGTCACCCTAGGAAAAACCTTATACCTCATTTAATGGAACAAATACCCATTTAGTGGGAGATTTGCTTTCGAAGGAACCCCAAATCCACCCCCCCCTTCTCCTTCAAATGGGTTCAGCTACAAATACCTCACAAGGACCAGTCCTAATTAACGCAAATGACAGAGCGCCAGGCGGGGGCAAGAGAGAGAGAATCACTTATACTCGCCTGGGAGGAAATCCTATTGAGAAGCGGAGCTTATAGCCTAAGGTGGTAGGAGAGGGATCAGGCCGTCGAAATCCATAACTTGAGCGCTGCTCCCTTCCCCAAAGGCTGAGGTATTTATCGGAAAGTCGTCTTTAATTTTTTTACTCTCAGCACCCCTTTTCTAAATCTTGACCTCTCAGGCGCCGAAAGCGGCACCTCCGAGCCCCCCCCTCCGCGCGCGGAGCCACCCTATCCTCCTCTTCCGGGGTTAGTCAGGACTCGCCTCACGGGCTAGCGCCTCGCCACAATGGCCAACAGTGACGCCGCCCCCGAGCCCTGTCCGAACAGGAGCAGCTAAATATCCCCGAATAAAGTCGGGATTTTTTTTTTTTAAAAAAATTAATTGAAAGTAATGTTAATCATAATCGGTTCTTCATCTTACCGCTTCACTCGGGCAGCCTGAAGGAAATAAATATCGCGGTGACAACTTCCCCAGCTCCCAGCAACTTTCTTCTTCGTAAACGTCTGCCCAGCAACGCGTCACTGCTATTTATAGGGTTCTGTCTTAGTCGCCCCGCCCTTTAGATTCACTTTAATATCCTTCCGCGTGAAGAAATAGTCCCTCCGGAGAACGCCCTAAAAAGTGGGTTCTGCGCCTCAATTTCCTCTCATTCGACGAAAAATTTAAGAAAAATTGAAATATATTAAATGATGTATGCTTCCCTGTTAATACCGGTCTCGAAAGGATGAGGTGGAGGCAGAGGGGAGAATGGATACGAAACAGAGGTAAAAAGTCCCTTGTCGTTGGAAGAATAATTCGACGAAGTCAAGAGGTGGGGCTAAAACGTTGCTGGGCCGCCATTGGTGGGAGGCAGAAAGAACGAACGCTGATTGGCTTCCGCAAGATGCAATCAATAGGAAAGCTCTGGAAAGATCGGGACTCTGGGCTTGGGCGGTTGGGAGGGGAGGGAGAAATGCCTCAGAGAAGCCCACCTCTGATTGGTGCGCAGTGAGGTCATTCTTGTTGCTAAGGCCTTTCGCTCCCTGAGAAGCAGATTTCGAGAAAGGGCAGGAAGGAAAAAGGGAGGCTGACGGCCTGTTGGCGCATGCGTAGAAGAACAAAGTAGGTGGGGGTGGGGTGGGGGAGTAGGGCAGTTTTCAGGGGCAAAGGGCGGGAAAACGTCTCTGAGGCGTTTAACCGCTTATCAAGAGTGAAACAATATAAAGAAAAAGAAAAAATATGCACAAAACACTTTTTTTCAGTTAAAAATCAGAGTATATTTTAGGTTCAAGGTTTTTTTTTCCTTTTGCCATTGCTTTTCTGAAGAGGAAGTTTGACTGCCTTGAGGAGAACAAGCTTAGTTTTGTTTGTTTTCCTATTTCAGCATGAAAGTTCCTTTTTTGGGATACCACATATGGTTTTCTTTAAAAGGCATTAACATAGAAAAACAAAAAGGAAAGGGACATGAGACAGAGAAACAGATAGGAAAGGAAAAGAATAAGAGAAAGAAAAGGGAGGAAGGAAGAAAAAAAGGGAAAGGAAGATGAGAAAGGGAAAAATGAGAAGGAAAGAAAAAGAAGGGAAAAGACAGGAAGGAAAAATGAAAGAAAAGGAAGGAAGGAAAATGAGAAGGAAAGAAAGAAGAAGAAAAGGAAGGAGGAAAAGGAAAAGACAGGAAGGAGAAAAGGAAGGGAAATGAGAAAGGGAAAAAGGAAGGTGAAAAAAAAGATGTGAATGAAGGAGAAGAAAAAAAGGAGATGAGAAAAGGAATAAGATGAGAGGGAAGGAAAGGAGGGAAGGAAGATTAGAAAGGAAAAAAGACCAAGAAGGAAGGAAAATGAGAAGGAAAAGAAAAGGTAAAAGACAAGAAGGAAAAATGAAAGAAAAGGAAGGAAAATGAGAAGGGAAAAATGAGAAGGAGGGAAGGAAGATTAGAAAAGAAAAAAGACCAAGAAGGAAGGAAAAGGTAAAAGACAGGAAGGAAAAATGAAAGAAAGGAAAGGAAAATGAGAAGGAAAGAAAAGGGAAAAGACAGCAAGGGAAAATGAAGAAAGACAAAGGGAAGATCTGAATGAAGGAAAAGGAAA
This sequence comes from Pseudonaja textilis, assembly GCF_049901715.1. Taxonomy (NCBI): domain Eukaryota; kingdom Metazoa; phylum Chordata; class Lepidosauria; order Squamata; family Elapidae; genus Pseudonaja; species Pseudonaja textilis. Next base: position 3,506,822 of record NC_141990.1, on the reverse strand, counting down.
AAAAGATGAAAAAGGGGAAAAGATGAGAAGAAAAGAAGAAGGAAGATTAGAAAGGACAAAAGACCAAAAAGGAAGGAAACTGAGAAAGAGAAGGAAAAAGAAAGAAAATGAAATGCAAGAATAGCACCCCAAGGTACTTTTTTCTCAAAATGCCAAGGCCCTCATGTGATAAATAGTTCTGAAAGGACGGAGTCTTCTTATCAACCAGATTTGGTTTCAAAAAACAAATGGAAGGCAACAACAGAGCTGCTAAGGGTTGTTTTTCTCCCAGACTGCTCTAGTTCTGTTCCTGGAAAATCCTGTTTTTCCTCTCCTCCAGGAAGAAGGAAGCCTGAGACTGAGCTTGTTTGCTTCTTTGGAGGGTTTTATTATTTTTGAAGAGGCAAAAGGCATCTGAAATCCAATCTTGTGTTTATGCTGCTGGCTGCAAGAGTTTCCTCCTTGGATCTGTCCCAAAAATTTGTCCCTCTGCCTGAGGGAGGAGTAGAGAACAAAACTCTGGCGTGACTATAACTTGTTTTAATATACAGATAATCTTATGACTGGTCACTCAGTAATCATTCAAAGTTACAACAGATCTCCCCAGGCCTTCTTATGACCCAAATTCACATTTTGGCCATTCAATGCCTAGACCGCATTTATGATTGTTTCCACAGTCTTGGCACCACAAATTACATTTTTTTTTTTCCTGGAAACCATTTATTTCTGATTTCCAACTAAAAGTACCCATGGCAGACAATGGATTCACTTGATGACTACTGCAAAAGAGTTTGCAAATTGGGCATGTTTATGCGGTGACCCATATAACTTAACCATAATTCCAAACTCCATTATGGGTATAAGTTAAGAACTACCTTTATAAGCAGAATTACCTTCTGTGACTATTTGAAATTTACTACTATGCTGGCCTAAGATTGTAATAAAATTTTAATTGATCGGTTGAAGTTTGATAGCAAATGGATCTGGGTATCTTCTTTCTTTATTGCACCGCTTTTTCTAAGAGAAATCCTAAAAGAGAACTGTTTGAAGATGGATTAGAAACAGTTTGGCTTGAAGAGTGAATACAACCACAATCGGGTGTCCAATAAAAGCAACAATGATATTTGAACTACCTTTTGCTCATACTGCAAGTACATAAATGGTCTCATTTATAGTATGACATGATCCATGGGACATCTTTTGTCTCCCGCAGGTGACCATGGAAGCTTTTGAACTATGAAATCTGTATGTCAACAACACTGTCTTGCTTTTCCATAGTTTACTGAACAAAGTTCAACTGACAAAGATCCATGGAAGCTGTTAAGCTGCCAATCACAATTTATTTAACAGAAGTGCTGGTTTTGTATAAAGTTCTAATCCAAAACCAAGCTGGACATGTTTTGGCTTAGCATGTGGCAGAAACCCATCATATTGGAAGGCCCTAGACTAATAAAAGATATATTAAGTGGAGATTATGGACTTGTTTTCAGCTATAGACACTGTATTCAAATCAAAGGTTAACCAGGTCTGTAAAAGGGGTATTAATAATTGTATTAACAGTACAACAGAATTGGAAGGGGCCTTGGAGGTCTTTTAATTAAACTTTAGTTCAAGCAGGAGAACCTATACCAAGTGGCTCTCCAATCTTGTCTTGAAAACCACCAGTGATAATAGAATAACAGAGTTGGAAGAGACCTTGGAGGTCCTCTAGTCCAACCCCCTGCACAAGCAGGAAACTATATACCATTCAGACAAATGGCTGTCCAATCTCTTAAAAACCTTCAGTGCCGGAGCACCCACAACTTCTGAAGGCAAGCTGTTCCACTGATTGTTTTCGCTGTCAGGAAATTTCACCTTAATTTTAGGTTGGATTTATCTTTGTTAAGTTTCCAACCATTACTTCTTGTCCAGCCCCCACATGTTTTGGAGAATAGGCCAACCTCCTCCTCTCTGTGGTAGTCCCTCAAATATAGGGAGACCTCTAGAAAGTCACCTCTATTCCAAACTGTGAAGATATCTTGATAACATCTTGCAAACCATTGGGTTATCTGTTGAGGACAGATGCTGATTGCACAGTTTCTGTTGTTTGCACAATGAAGTCTTGCTGTGCACAGCTTCACTTGCTTGCCTCCTCCATAGATGCATAACGAAGCCGCCTTAATTTATTTTAACCTTGGCTATATTTTTAGTTCAGTGTCTTAATTAAAAACCCAGCCCACAGTTTGTGATTCAGCATATTTTGCAAGCCTACAAAAAGGGCTGAAACAGCTGAGTTGTTACACAAATGTAACCAATTGGCTTCCATAGATAGTAGACAGATTGCATTTTCTGTCCCCATCCATCCCTATTAAATTTCTTTTTTTATGTGTGATAAAGCTGAATCTGCAATACTCTGCTAAAGAGGATGGTTTTGTGGAAAACCTCCATTGGGGGGAGATTCGTTGGCCTTGCATGAATGCAGAGAATTATCTTCCCTTTGTACACTTTCCAAGCTTTCTATATTTTCCTAAAGACAGGAGAAACTGTTAAAGAAAGTAAACTAGTAGGGTCATCTTTTTAACCAATATTTTTTACATATTATTTTATTTTGGAGATACCAGCTGTCTCCAAAGCAATTCATGGCAACTCAAAGAATAAAAGAAAATACAAATACAGTTATATAAATAGCACTCTGGACCACAGTACAGGTAAGTCCTTTCTTAATGGTAGCAATTGGGAGCAGCAACTCTGTCAATAAGCAACATGGTCATTAAGCAAGACATCACATGATGATTATGGACTTATGAACAATGTCCACAGTGGTTGTGGAAGCAGAGTATCATGTGACTGCAACTTGTTGATTTATCACTCCATTGACTGGACTGGTTCATTGACTGGTCAGAAGCCAGCTGTGAAGCATGCAAATGGTGGTCATATGACGATGGGATGCTGCAATGGTCCTCAACACATTGTTAATGGCCTGACACGACCCTTCCTCTCAAAGAAGTTGGCACTGACTGGCTGTCTTAATCCAAGAGGGACTTGGATCCCACAGACAACTGAATGAATAGCACAGAGAACTTTGTCCGGTTACTCATGAGTCACCACCTCTCACTCAACCCAGACCGCACAAGACCTCGCTCCTGGTCTGTCCGAGTAAATTCAGCATGAATCCGAGAAACGTTATTCACCAAAAAGGCAGATTATTCCTTACCGCAGCCTTGCAGATAATCTAATAAGGGCCACTGGGCAGTTATCAACTGATGCAATAAGAGTAGACAAATCTGAATGTTTCACCACCTTGGATCACCACCTTGTATCTAGACCGTTATCTATAATATGGGCTCTTACCCATATTTAATCAGTTTTGCAATGAGTCTTCCTCTGTTAATTCTCTAATTGTCTCTTCTGTCACTTCATCTCCTGGAGCTACTCAGTAAATTAATTGAAGTCCAAGGTGACTGACACCACTGGTTCCAGATGGTGGTCAAGGTCTTGGTCAAATCACTCATTGGATCCTCAGCGAGAAGCTCAATCTCTTTGGAATCCCATAAGATCCATCTAGTGTAGGACTGTCAAACTTGTGGCCCGCGGGCTGGATGCATCACGTACTGGCCACGTCCCCACCCAGTTTAGCAAAAGGGGGGAAAGTCACAATATGTCACGTGACGCTGCCGTGATAATGTGAGTTTGACACCCCTGATCTAGTGCCTGAAGCAGGCTGATCAAATAAGCTGTTTTCCCATAACAGAAGGTGGCACCAGTGACTGAAAGTAATCAATGATCTGAGCAACACAACAGATGTGTTAATGTCCTCCACTACAAGATCACAACTGTTCTAAGACACAAAAAAAAACCTGGATCCAATGTGCAGCCGCTGGTATGCGTTGGGTTGTCTATGACCTGAAGCAGGTCCACAGTTACCATAGAGGCCACAGACTTCTGAGCTTCCTTGGAATCAACATCACAAATTGCAAATTGAAATCCTCCAGCGCCCAAACTTCAGAGACTGTATTGCCCATTTGATACTAGCATCCAGTAGCCCAGGCAGGAATACTGCTGGGAGCAGGGAGGCCAGTATACCAGTAGCAATTTCGACTGGTCCCTGGTGTCCAACCACAGGGACTTACAGCCAGTTATCTGTGCAGCAGGGCCTTCAACGCTTTGTGGATAAAAACAACTCCTGTCCCCTCCCTTGGTGTCTGTCGATGCACGACCCGAGACTCAGGTGGACACAATTCTGAGAAAGGATATCCCTTGTGCCTTTTCCTTTGGGGATCAGCAACACACAGGAAAAGAAGAAGACAAAAACAAGAAACAGCCAAAGAAATGAAAGGCGGGAGATGAGATAAAATAATTAAAATGTGTTTGCACTAACCTAGTCGCTTCCCGTCTCCATACTTTTTCACTCTTACAAATGACCTTTAAAACAATTTCTACCCATCTCCTGTCTGAGGAATTCTGCGTCAATAAAAACCTTAACATTTGGCAATAATTTGTAGTGTTTCTAAATGTATATGGAGATGTCCATGCTGCAAGCAAGGGAGAATTGTGCTTTGTTCTGCAACACCTTTAAAGCATATTTCTATGCTGTGCTGATAATTCTGGATAACAACTGCTGCCGGGAATATCGCAGAGCATGCAAACAATACATCCCAATCTTATGACCAGGTTGATCATGTGGGTGCATTTATCCTCAGAAGAATTGAAATCAGCTTGAGGTTTTTAAAAAAACAACATCACTTGGCAACAGGGTAAAAAAAAACAACCCTACTGTACGGAAAGAAGTATCTGTGTGTTTATAAAAGAGCTATTGTAAGGAGTCTTGTACACCATTAGAGAAGGTGATTGCTTTGATTATATCAAAAGGATTCTGGGCAATAAGAAACCAAACAGATTTTATAGGACTGTCTTGTTTGTCTCCTAAGAAGAAAAGGTTGACAATACAGAGGAAATTTCTGTTTTTCTTTTATTTGTACTCAGAAGTAACCACTTTTACTATATGTATGGAAGGGAGGTTGTTTTCCCAAAGAACAGATAATCCTTGACCAAAATCAGTATGAGAATTTCCATTGCTAAGCAAGGCGGTTGCTAAGTGAATTCTGCCCCATTTTACGATCTTTTTTTTGCCATAGCTGTTAAATGAATTGCTGCAGTTGTTACGTGAACCGTGCTGTCGTTAAGCAAATCCAGCATGCCCCATTGATTTTGCTTATTGGAAGGCAGCTCGGAGGACACCACAAATGGTGATCACACGATCTTGGGATACTGCGAACACTGTAAACACATGCCAATTGCAAGCACCTGAATTCAGATCTCATGACTGTCAGATTGCTATGACAGTCATAAGTCAAGGACCAGTCATAAGTCACTTTTTTTTTCAGTACTTTTGTAACTTTGAACGGTCAAGAATGTTTCCTTGCTGGCTGGGGAATTCTAGGAGTTGAAATCCACACATTTTTCAGTTACCAAGTTTGAGAAAAACTGGACTACATAAATTTGTGGAAACCTTCAGCACAAACCATTGTTTTAGCTTTTGGCCTGGAATCTGCATTTCTGTGCCAAATCATGCTTTTGTAAATATCTTATTTTTTGGAAAATACTCCTGTGGGCTGATTGTTTATTGATTGCAATTCTTCAAACCTTACAAATCTTATTTATAAGCCACCCAAAGTTACCGAGAATGGGTGGCTGGCCATATAAAGCTTCCAATCTAAATAAATAAAATTAGCACAAGTAGCCCTGCTTAATTTTTAGACCCGAGTGGCAAAATGCAAAATTTCTTTTCTTCTTGCTACTTTGGCAAAACACACAGGGCTGTTCTGACATTCTGATGGAAAGTGAGTTGAGATGATCTAATGGTCTGGAAATGACAGCTGAGAGCTGGACATGTCCAGTCAAGCCTCTTTGGATAAGTCTGAATGAACCGAATCACTGGTTGAAATGTCTACAGTGCTCATTTTAAAAGCTAAAATGCAGAAGATTCCAGAAAAAAAAATGGAATAGTTTCAATGAGATTGAACAGAAAAAGATCACATTTGAGAATGTTTGTTTTTTTAACTGAATTCATCCTAAATAACATTAATAGGAATACATTATTTAAGCATTTATTACAACAGCAATAGAGGACCAATTTATCAATTAATGATATAGTAACTTCCTAGCATCCCAAGAATTAAACGCAAGATTGAATTGTTTTTATTAAACCTGGGAACAGGATCACTCAAATTCAAGCATTTAAAATCTATGTCACTACTTCCCAAACCTAAGTAAATTACCCCAAATTGGATAAATGTGTTTTTTTTCACCTTTGGACAATCCACAAACCCATTAACCTATCACAAACCGTGACATTTAAATGGACTCACAGATTGCCACGTGTACTAAACCTCCCAGAAGTATTCTCCTTAAGACAAAAATGGATGAAATTCCCACAGGTGATTTGTTGAGATAGTATGAAAATAATTAAGTGGTACCGCTTTTATTTCACAGGTAGTCCTTGAATTACGACCAGTTGTTCAGTGACCATTCCAAGTTATGACAGTGTTGAAGGGATTCATAACTGGCCCTCAAAGTTCAAGAAGACTGTCTGATAAGCAGTTTGGGGGTAATAAAAAGTTTGCGATACTGCTATAGCTATATTTTGTGAGCAATTCTTTGATTTTAGTTTCACACTGAGAGATTTCTATTCTATTCTATTCTATTCTATTCTATTCTATTTCTATTCTATTCTATTTCTATTCTATTCTCTATCCCGGTCCATCCCATTCTATTTAAATTCTATCCCTATATCCTTCTATTTCTATTTCTGTTTCTGTTTCTGTTTCTATTTCTATTTCTATTTCTAATTCTATTCTATTCTATTCTATTCTATTTCTATTCTATTCTCTATCCCGGTCCATCCCATTCTATTTAAATTCTATCCCTATATCCTTCTATTCTATTCTATTCTATTCTATTCTATTCTATTCTATTCTATTCTATTCTATTCTATTCTATTCTATTCTATTCTATTCTATATATCCTGGAAACTGTAGCTTTCTAAAAAAAAAACCACCCTTTTTAATCCTTCCAACCAGTTTTCTGCTTCCCTGTTCTTTCCAACAAGTAATCTTTGTTTTGTGTTGCCTACTTTTAAGAACTTTAGTACTGAATTTGAGCCAATCGGGATTTTTTTCGGGGTTTCTTAGTCTAAAACTCCATATGGAATTTAAACAATTTTTTTTTCCCGGAAGGCCCATTAAGAATGATCAGTGACCTCTTCTGGATCAATCGTTTCTCCAATATAGCCATGAGACAGAAGCTTCAAGATGGCTCTCAACTTAATAATAATATTATTATATAATTTTCTAGGGGAGTGTCTCAACCTTACTTTTAAAATAAATGCTAAGCAGAAAACAGTTCTAAGTGGGAGATCTTAGATCTGTTTCAACAAACTTCCCGGCTTTCATAATTATGACTAGTCCTTGACACAATCACTTGTTTAGTGTCACGACAGCACTGAAAAAAGTGACTTGTGACCGTTTTTCACACTTACAACCATTGCAGCATCTCTGTTGTCTTGTGATCGAAATTCCAACCTTTGGCAACCGTCTCATATTTATGACAATTGCTGTGTCCCGGAATCATGCGGTCCCTTTTTGAGACCTTCTGACAAGCCAAGTCAATAGGGGAAAGCCAGGTTCGCTTAACAACCATGTTACTAACATAACGGCAGGGTTTCATTTAACGACTGGCCCAAAAAGGGTCATAAAATGGAGCAAAACTTACTTAAACTTAAAGTGAGTTTCGCTTTCATCGCTTTGAATCGCGATGGAAATTTTGGGGCTCAATTGTCAGTCGTAGGCCGAAGATTACAAGTACAGAACGGGGCTGATTTTTTTGGAGCTAGATACTTCTCTTGTACCGAGCGGCTTAAATGAGTTGCAGAAATTGTGGGTGGATCTTTGCCCAGGCTGGTTTTAAAATCAGCTTACCGCAAGCAGGAAGCCATTCTGGTTGAGCCTGCTAGTGCCCTTGGCAATTTCTTCATCTGATTCACAAAATGGGCAGGCTTCCCAAAACCTTTGTGCTGCTGACTCACGATCACGCCGACATTCCTGCAAAGAGAGCGAGGCTGGAGGGGTGAGGGAGAAAAGAAACGTATTTGGAAACTCAAACGTCTCGTCCACGCTGGTTGTAAAGGAACTTTGAACGCCCCGGGAACTTTGGAAACCAGGTTACAGTTTCTAGCCGATTCTTTTTTCTGTACCGTCATATACACACACCACACACCCGTAACAGATAAACAGAGTCGGAAGGGACCTTGTAGGTCATCTAGTCCAACTCCCTGCCCAAGCAGGAAACCTGACGCAATCTCTGACAAATCGCAGTGCAATCTCTTCTTGGAAGCTTCCGGTGACGAAGCTCCCACAACTTCAGAAGGCAATTTCTGTTCCACGGGTGGATGGTTCTCACTGTCAGAAAATTCCTCCTTATTTCCAGGTTGAATCTCACCTTGGTCAGTTTCCATCCATTATTCCTTGTCTGGCCTTCAGGTACCTTGGAGAATAGCTTGATCCCCTCCTCCTCTGTTGCAGCCCCTCAAATATTGGAAGGCTGCTCTCCTGTCTCCCCTGGTCCTTCTCTTCCCCAGACTAGCCAGGCCTTGTTCCTGCAACCGTTCATTGCATGTTTTAGCCTCCAGTCCCCTCATCATCCTGGTTGCTCTTCTCTGCACTCTTTCTAGAGTCTCAACATCTTTTTTACAGTGTGGTGACCAAAACTGGATTCAGGACTCTAGGTGTGGTCTTGCTAAGGCTTTATAGAGTGGTATTAGTACTTCACCTGACCTTGATCGAATCCCTCTGTTAATGCAATTTGGGATTGCATTGGCTTTTTTGGCTGCCGCCATACACTGATTGGTTCTACTTCAATTATCCACATTGCTTTGCTCTGCTCCTAAAACCGTTTCTGGGGCTGAAAGAGCTGTGAGGAAAAAAAAAATCCGTTTTTAACCACAACAGGAAAAGCCTCTGGAAGGGCTCTGAGCTGTAAATATCATTTCCTGTCTGCATGATTGTGCCATCAGGAATTGAGCTTGGTTCAAGGGCCTCTTTTTTTTATTTTTTTTTTAGAATAACAGAACCGTAGAGTTAGGAGGGACCTTAGAGGTCTTCTAGTCCAACCCCCTGCTCACGCAGGAAACCCTATACCCGTGATGGTGAGCCACTGCGTGAGCCATTTATGCTGGCACGCGAGCCGCAGGCAAAACTTACCTCACTGCGCACACGTGCGCCTCGCAGCTGATTTTCAGCTGGTTTGAGGCTTTTTTCGGCCTCCCGGAGGCTTGAAAAAAGCCTCTCTAAGACGAGTAATAGGCCCATTTCGTCACTTCCTGTAATGCCGGAAGTGATTAATTCGGCCTATTATGTGGCCTGCAAAGCCTGAAGAGGCTTTTTTCAAGCCTCTGGGAGGCCAAAAAAGGCCTCAAACCAGCCGAAAATTAGCTGTGAGGCCCAGTACAGGTTACATGTGGGGGGGGGGGAATTACATGCGCATGAGCAGTGGGGGGGTGGGAATTTTTGGCACAGAAGCCCAAAAAAGTTAGCCACCACTACCCTATACCATTTAAGATAGGTCCAGACTTTCTAAAAAAACCTCCAATGATGGAGCCCCCACAATTCCTGGTGGCCAGCTGTTCCCCTGGTTAATTGTCCTCACTGTTAGGAAGTTTCTCCTTAGTTCCAGGTTGCTTGTCTCCTTGATTAGTTTCCATCCATTGCTTCTTGTCCTGCCTTCTGGGGCTTTGGAAAATAACTTGACCCCCTCCTCTTTGTAACAGCCCCTCAAGAACGCAACTAAGATGATTAAAAACCATTTGTCTGTAATGGTATAGGGCAGTGATGGCTAACCTTTTTGTCGTTGCATGCCTGCACCCTTAATGCAATGCATGCGTGACACCCCCATGCCCCTAATACATGCACATATGTCCCCGTGCACCCCCTGCACCTCTGCATATGCATGCATGACCCCCCACACACACATGCCCCACCCTCCACGCATGCACGGCACATGCTGACAATCAGCTGGCTGGTGAGAGCCCTGTGCGCATGCGCAGTGGACCTGATGAGGGAGTAGAAGGGGAACTTAGCAAATTTGCAGATGATACTAAGCTGGCAGGAATTGCTAACACCCAAGAAGATAGGCTGAAGATCCAGAGGGATCTTGACAGACTTGAACCCTGGGCCCTATCTAACAAAATGAAATTCAGTGCAAAGAAAAGTAAAGTCCTACCCTTAGGGAAGAAAAACCAAAAGTACACATATAAACTGGGTGAAACCAGGCTCAATAGCAGTAACTGTGAGAGGGATCTCGGAGTCTTAGTGGACAACCAGCTAAATAGGAGCCAATGTTGTGCAGCAGCAGCCAAAAAAGCCAATGCAATCCTAAATTGCATTAACAGAGGGATACAATCGAGATCAAGGGAAGTACTAATATCACTCTATAAAGCCCTAGTAAGGCCACACCTAGAGTCCTGCATCCAGTTTTGGTCACCACACTATAAAAAAGATGTTGAGACTCTGGAAAAAGTACAAAAAGCAACCAGGATGGTTAGGGGACTGGAGGCTAAAACATATGAAGACCGGTTGCAGGAACTGGGCCTGGCTAGTCTAGGGAAGAGAAGGACCAGGGGAGACAGGATAGCAGTCCTCCAATATTTGAGGGGCTGCCCCAGAGAGGAGGAAGGGGGTCAAGCTATTTTCTAAAGAACCCGAAAAGCCACACAAGGAATAATGGATGGAAACTGATCCAGGAGAGATTCAACCTGGAAATAAGGAGGAATTTTCTGACAGGGAGAACAATCCACCGATGGAACACAAGTTGCCTTCTGAAGTTGTGGGAGCTTCATCCCTGGAGGCTTTCACAAGAAGAGACTGGACTGCCATCTATCAGAAATGGTGTAGGGTCTCCTGCTCGGGTGGGGGGTGGGGTTGGACTAGATGACCTACAAGGTTCCTTCCAGCTCTATTCTGAGTTTAATTTGAAAAAAAAAATATTGGAAGACCCTATCATGTCCTTCTTTTCACTAGACTTTTCAGCTTTGAAAGATTCTGAATTCCACATCCCAATTCATCATTCTATCCGCTGTAGGATGAAGGCTCTTCCGCCTCTTTCCAACCCATACAGTCCTGAGCGTTTGGGGCCTGACATTCTGGCTGAGGTCATCCGGTTCAGTACAGGAAGCCTGCTTTGCAAGTCTGTGTGATGATCATTTATTCAAAATAATTGGCCATGCATCATCCTTAATTTATGACTGAGTCACGGCTGCTGTTTATAGAACCTGGAACTTGCAAAAGAATCCAGCTCAACTGCTTCTTTGAAGGAGGTTAATAAAAAAAATTTTTTTTCAATGTTTTATTTATACCTTTTTCTTTAGCAAACATAAAAACTCAATATCTGCATGAACAATGTGTTGTCTGAGTACAGTTAGGTTTGAAAAGTCGTAATAATAGCAATAATATTCACTTAAAGGAGAAAAAGAATACTTTTTAACATGGGATTCGTTTTATCAATGATTAGTTAACCGAAACAGAAGTTAGAAATTTAAAAGTTTAAGAGAATGATTAAGTATACAATGAAGATTTATTAGTATGGATAAGCAAACATTGTAAATACACATACACTCCCAAAAACAAAAATCCAAACACAGACCGAATGATTGAACTTCATCCAAACGTTCTGATACTTCAATACCGGAATGATATGCTTTTAATATATATATATAATACCCCTCATGCATCATCACAAAATCTCCCAAACCATAAAGCCTACAAACTTGAAATTGGGCACGTATGTTCCTCTTGGCTTCTAGGGGCTCCCTAAGAAAGGATTTTTCCAAATGACCCTCAGAGCATTTAGAGTATTTCCTATATTATTATTATTATTAACACGCTCTGATGCTAAGGAGTTCTACTCCCCCTCCCCACCTGAAAAGAAATCTGCTCCAAATGCAAAACACAAGCAGAGGAGTCTCAGTTTCAGTTTTAGTTTCACAGCAGCAACCAGCTTTAGTACAGAACAGTTGAGCTAAGCCACGCCCAGGCTCCTTGCTGTCTCCTGCTTGCTCGCACAGCAAATACTCTTTCAGTTTCCGAACAGCCCTCAACTCTCTCACAGACTGACAGGACGCTGTGAGATTAAAATTATTAATAATTATTAGAGATGAAGTTATGGATCTGTTTTTGGAAGTCTGCTGCGCTGATGGGAACCCTGACACAACCACAATTTGGTTATTTGGCAACCAGGCACTCCTCAACTTAAAAACAGTTCGTTTAGTGACCATACAGTTAGAAAGGGGCTGGAAAGAGTGACTTATGACCCTTATTCACACTTACGACCTCATATTACGCGATCCAAATTCGGATGCTTGGCGACCGACACGTATTTTATGACGGCGTAGGGTTTGTAGTGAGCTTCCTTTTGCGAGCTTTTGACCAACCGTGGGAAAGCCGGATTTGGTGAACAATGGTGTGGTTCACTTAACAACCGTCGGAAGAAAAACGGAGTGAAACTCACCTCAACAATGGTCTCACTCAGCAAGAGAAATTTGGGGCTCAATTGCAGCCGTAAGTCTAAGACCACAATTGAGCCCAACGTTTATGCTGTTAAGTGAGACATTCGTTAAGTGAGTTTTGCCCCATTTTACAACCTTTCTTGGCACAGTTGTTAAGCGAATCGCTGCAGTTGATAAGTTAGGAACCTGGTCGTTAAGTGAACCCGGCTTCCCCATTGGCTTTGCCGGTCAGAAGGTCGCAAAAGGGGATCGAGTGACCCCAGCGACGTTGCAAACCGTCCTAAATACGAGTCGGTAGCCCAATGTCCGAATTGTGATGACATGGCCCTGGGGAAGCTGCAATGGTCATAAGTGTGAAAAATGGTCATTTTTTTAAAGTGCCTGGTTGATCTCCTGCTCCCCCCAGCACACCCTTTTCCTCCCCTCCTCTCCTTCCTTCCTTCCTTCCTTCCCCCAATCTATTCTTTCTATCTTTCTTTCTCTCTCTCTTCCTTCCCTTCCCTTCCCTTCCTTCTTTACCTTCTCCCTCCTCTCCCTTCCTGGAGGTTGTTCTCCCCTCCCCTCCCCTCCCTCCTCCCCTCTTCCCTTCCCTCCCTTCTCCTAAATCTATCTTCCTTCCCTCTCTCCCTCCCTTCCCTTCCCAGAGATTGCTCTCCTCCCTCCTCCGCCCCTTTCTCCTTCCTCCTCTCCTTCTCCCCTCCCTCCCACTAAATCCATCCATCTTCCTTCCTTCCTTCCTCCTCTGCCCCCTCCCTCTCCTCCTTCCTCCCCTCCTCCCCCTTTCCCTAAATGTATCTACCTTCCCCCTCCCCCGCTTGCCCCCTAAATCTATCTATCTAATCTATTTTCCTTCCTTCCTTCCTTCCTCCTCCCTCTCATTACCAGAAGTTGCTCCCTCAGCTCCTCTCCCCCTTCCTCCTCCTCCTCCCTCCCTCCCTTCCCTCAATCCATCTCCCCCCTTCCTCCCTCCCCGCTTCCTGGAGGTTGCTTCCCTCCACCCCCTTTCTCCTTCCTCTTCCTCCTCTTCCCCATCCCCTAAATCCATCCATCTTCCTTCCTTCCTTATCCCCCCTCCCTGTCCCCCTCCTTCCGCTCTCCTCCCCTCCCCAAATCTATCTCCTTCCTTCCCCCCCTCCCTCCCAGAGGTTGCTCCCCTCCACCCCCTTTCTCCTTCCTCTTCCTCCTCCTCCTTCCCCCTTCCCTAAATCCATCCGTCTTCCTTCCTTCCTCATCCCCCCTCCCTGCCCCCTGCTTCCTCCCTCCCTCCCCTCCCCTCCCCCTTCCTCTCAACCTCCCTCCCTCCCTCCCTCCCTCCTCCCCTTCCCGAGGTTGCTCTCCCTCCTTCCGCCCCCTTTCTCCTTCCTTCCTTCCTCCTCCTCCTCTCCCCCTTCCCCTAAATCCATCCGTCTTCTTCCTTCCTCATCCCCCCTCCCTGCCCCCTGCTTCCTCCCTCCTCCCCTCCTCCCTCCCTCCCCCCTTCCCGGAGGTTGCTCCCCTCCCTCCTCCCCCCCTTTCTCCTTCCTGGGTTCCTCCTCTTCCCCCTTCCCCAATCATCCATCTTCCTTCCTCCCTCCTCCCCTCCTCCTTCCTCTCAACCCCTCCCTCCCTCCCCTTCCCGGAGGTTGCTCCCCTCCCTCCGTCCGCCCCCTTTCTCCTTCCTTCCTTCCTCCCCTCCTCCTCCCCTCCTCTTCCTCGGAGCAGGCTCGCCCTCCAGCGGCCGGCCGGGCAGCGCAGCGCAAGGCAGGAGGAGCGGCGGGCCGGTCAGGATGGGGAAGGCGCGGAGGTCCCCGGGCCGCAGCGGGAGGACGCCGCCGGCCCTCCCGCCGGCCCGCGAGCGGGGATCCAGGAGCGCGGCCCGGGCGCCCAGGGCCAAGCCGCCCCCGCCCCCGGTCCCGACGCCCCCGCCGTCCAAGGCGCCGGGCTCGGGGGTCGCGGCGGGGGCGGCGGAGCCCCCCGGCCTGGCCCTGGGCGCCCAGCGGGAGCGCTGGCTGCAGTTCCAGAAGCGGCAGAGGGTCACCTGCGAGGAGGCGGCCAAGCTCCTGCTCGACACCTTGTGAGTAAGGGGCCTTTTTTGGGGGAGGGGGGAGAAGACCACGCCCCCCCGACACCTCCCCCCCCCCGCTTTTCTCCTCTGCCCCTTTGCGGGGAGCCAGAGACCCTGGCGATCCAAACCACAGCCCCCTTTTTCTGACTTGCAAACCATAGGACCTGCCAATCAAAGAACCCCCCTTTTGGACCTGCCAATCAAACGAAACCCACCCACCCCTCCTTTTGGGGGACCTGCCAATCAAACGAAAGCGTCCCCCCTACCTGCCAATCACACGGACTCCTTCCTGGACTCGCAAAGCCAAGCGAACCCCGTTTTTATGTCTTGCAAACCCAAATGAACCCTTTTTATTCTGTCTTGCGAACTTAAGGAAACCCCCTCCCCACTTTTTGACCTGCCAATCAAACGAAACCGTCCCCCTACCTGCCAATCAAACGGACTCCTTCCTGGAGTCGCAAAGCAAGCGAACCCCGTTTTTATGTCTTGCAAACCCAAACGAACCCCTTTTTCTCTCTCTTGCGAACTTAAGGAAACCCCCTTTTTGACCTGCCAATCAAATGAAACCGGGCCCCCCTACCTGCCAATCACACGTCCTCCTTCCTGGAGTCGCAAAGCCAAGCGAACCCCGTTTTTAGGTCGTGCACACCCAAACGAACCCTTTTTATTCTCTCTTGAGAACTTAAGGAAACCCCCCACACTTTTTGACCTGCCAATCAAATGAACTTCCCCCTTTTGTTGGACCTGCCAATCAAACGAAACCCTCCCCTCTTTTGGGGGACCTGCCGATTGTACGGCCTCCTTCCTGGACTCGCAAAGCCAAGTGAACCCCGTTTTTCTGTCTTGCAAACCCAAACGAACCCCTTTTTTTCTCTCTTGCGAACTTAAGGAAACCCCCAACCCACTTTTTGACCTGCCAATCAAACGAAACCGGCCCCCCTACCTGCCAATCACACGGACTCCTTCCTGGACTCGCAAAACCAAGCGAACCCCGTTTTTATGTCTTGCAAACCCAAATGAACCCCTTTTTTTCTCTCTTGCGAACTTAAGGAACCCCCCTTTTTGACCTGCCAATCAAACGAAACCGGCCCCCTACCTGCCAATCATACGGACTCCTTCCTGGACTTGCAAAGCCAAGTGAACCCCTTTTTCTGTCTTGCAAACCCAAACGAACCCCTTTTTATTCTGTCTTGCGAACTTTTTGACCTGGCAATTAAACGAACTTTCCCTCCCTTTTGTTGGACCTGCCAATCAAACGAAACTCTCCCCTCTTTTGGGGGGACCTGCCGATCGTACGGCCTCCTTCCTGGACTCGCAAAGCCAGCGAACCCCGTTTTTCTGTCTTGCGAACCCAAACGAACCCCTTTTCTGTCTTGCGAACTTAAGGAAACAACCCCCTCCCCCGCTTTCTGGATTCCCAAACCAAACGAGCCCCCTTTTTTTGGCTTGCAAACCAAAGGAACCCCAATTTTGAACCTGCCAATCAAACAAACTCCTTCCTGGACTTGCCAACCAAGCGAACCCCTTTTTCTCTCTTGCAAACTTAAGAACCCCCACCCTTTTTTTGACCTGCCAATCAAATGAACCCCTTTTTGGACTCGTGAACCCAGAACCCCCCTTTTTTTGACCTGCCAATCAAATAAACCCCTTTCTGGACTCTCAAAACCAAACGAACCTCCTTTTTCGGGGAGATTTGCAGAGCTCCGCTGTTGTGGCTGAGAGACCCCCTCGGGTGTCCCTCACCCCATTTAAGACAAGAGCCCCCCCAACCCGTCCCGCTCCCCCGTTAAGGCAGAAACCCTGAGTTAGCCTGGGGTTTTCTGTGCTGGCATTGGGGGATCCCCTGTCTGGGCCTTCTCTTTGGGTAGGTGGGGAGGGAGAGCTACTTGGGGGGGGGGGGTGTCCTCTAAAGCAGTGGCCCCCAACCTTTTTTGAACCAGGGACCGGTTTCACGATTATTTATTCTTCCACGGACCGGTACCTGAGTAACGCGGGACTCCACCGCCATCGGGACGGCTCTTCGTTCGAAGCCGCCCCCCACCTCTTCGACGAAACTAAGGCGCGAGCACCCAAACGCTGCTTTCCAACCGAAAACCCGGAAGCGCCATCGAAACAAGATGGCGGCGCCCAAGCTTTGCGGCCCGGTAAAAAATGATCCACGGACCAGTACCGGTCCAGGGACCGGTGGTTGGGGACCCCTGCTCTAAAGT
Organism: Pseudonaja textilis; assembly: GCF_049901715.1. NCBI lineage: Eukaryota > Metazoa > Chordata > Lepidosauria > Squamata > Elapidae > Pseudonaja > Pseudonaja textilis. Next base: position 3,490,054 of record NC_141990.1, on the reverse strand, counting down.
GTTTGGAACAACAACAAAAAAAACCCACATGAGGAAGGGGTGCCCCAAACCTGGCATATGTATCCGGAAGCTGGAAAGAACCGAACTGAAGTTGCCTGCAGAAGTTGTGGGAGTTTCACTGCTGGAGGCTTTGTGGGAGGGGTCTTCCCTTTCACCTCCGGAGCCCCTCTGGGTCTATACCTGGGACCCTTACTCACCCGACAACCCACAGGTTATTATTTTTTTCCCAGAGCTCTTGAAGGCATGGATTGGATTTGCACGCATGGATTCAAGGGCCGTGTGCCTTAGACATCCATGGGGCAGCCGGAGGGTTAAAGGGGAAAGTCTACACATTTTGGGGGGTGCTACCCTGCAGGGTGGGCGTGCTGAGGAACCGACGAGTTGGAGGGAAAAACGTGGTCTCTTCGGTGTAAAGCAGGGGTGTGTCCTACCTTGGCGGCTTTAAGAACCGGGGGACTTCAGCTCCCAGAATTCCCCGGGCAGCCAGGTTGGGGAATTCTGGGAGTTGCAGTCCACAGGTCTTAAAGCTGCCAAGGTAGGACACACCCCTGGTGTAAACAGAACAAAGGCAAACAAGTTAAATCTCCAGAATTACAGCTGTGTATTCCAGTCTTCTAATCTAGTAGTGCAAGGGTCGGCAACCTGGAAACACTCAAAGAGCCATTTGGACCCGTTTCCCACAGAAAACAAAACACCGGGAGCCACAAAACCTGAGTGGTTGTGGCCAACTCAATGTGACTGTCAGGATTCCGGTAGTTACCCCTGTTTAAATCGTGAGTCTTGAGCCAAACTTCCAAAACGCCAAAAGGATTTATTGGGAGTTTAACATGCCGGCACTGCCTGGGTGCAGCCGACTCTTGAGGCACATCATTCACTGTCACCCTTGACCCTGGTTTCCCCCACCCACCCACCCTCTGGGTGTATCGTCATCCATATCCTCCAATGGGACACCTCCATAGCCCAGAGTCATCAATCATGTTCTCCAGTTAGAATTTTGCACAGGAGAAACTTCAGTCACCTCGTTACCATCTTTGAAAAAACATTTACGGAATTCATTTTCAGTTTTGCAAAGCAGCCAGACTGCGCCCTCTTCCCTTTCTGTTAGCAACTCTAAAAAGACCGTAGAAATATTTCATGAGTTGAGTCACTCCCGCCTGGTCACGTGACCCCACCCGCCACGTCTACCCAGGTTTTCTGGCGTCCGGTGTTTTCTGTTGTGTGCGTCTCATTTCTGTGGGGAGGGGTGAAGGGGAGGGTGAGGGGCGGGGCCAGCCAGTGGAGGCATCACCCAGCAGGGAGCCACAGCAGAGGGCCCAAAGAGCCGCATGCGGCTCCAGAGCCACAGGTTGCTGATACTCGCACGCTTGGCTGTACAGGTGGTCCTCGACTTACAATCGTTTGCTCGGTGACCGCTCGAAGTGACAACGGCACTGGAAAAAAGTGGCGTAGGGCCGTTTTTCAGATTTATTCCCAGGGTCCCGTGATCAAAATTCAGACAAGCTTGCCAAGCGTCTCATATTTGCGACGGTCGCAGCATCCCAGTGATCCCCTTTTGCGACAAGCAAATACGACGAGGAAGCCAGAATCCCTTCACGAACCATGTGACTGATTTAACAACGGCAGGGATTATCTGAACTTGTGGGGAGAACAATGGGCAAAGCACACTGTCTCACTTAGCAACGGAAATGTGGAGGGGGAGCTCTGTTGTGGTTGTAAGTCGAGGCCTGGCTGTTCTGTAATTCCTTGAGTCCGGAAATGATCGTGAACTGATCTCTTTCTCTTTAGTGAGTACCAAGGGCTGGTGAAACACACAGGAGGCTGTCACTGCGGCGCCGTCCGGTTTGAAGTCTGGGCCTCCGATAACCTTCATGTTTTTGATTGCAAGTAAGTATCACCAGATACTTTTCTCCTTGGGACAGAGGTAAAGGACGTGTTATCCTTTGTCGTACGGTCAGCCAGATACTTAGACTAGATCTGACATATTCGTCCACCTGTTGAGTGCTTTCCAAGGACCCGGGATAGGCAGATGTGAATATTCAGAAATATTCAAGATCACGTTTCAAGGATGTAAGCTGTTTCGAGTAAAGCTGCCTTCTGCAATTGACTGACAGGGATTTTGTCAATGCTGATGGTGTTTGAGTGGTGCTCCAAATGTTTTGGGATTATTATTATTATTATTGGTTGCACAGTCAGCCAGATATTTAGACTCGACTTGGCATATTTGTCCACCTGTTAAATGCTTCCTAAGCACCTGAGATAGGCAGATGAGAATATTTAATAAGAAAGATCTCATCTCAGGATGTAAGCTGTTTCAAGCAAAGCTGCCTTTTGCAGTTGACTGATGGGGATTTTGTCAATGCCAATGGTGTCCAAGTGGTACTCCAGATATTTTGGGATTATTATTATTACTATTATTATTGGTTGCACAGTCAGCCAGATATTTAGACTCGATTTGGCATGTTTGTCCACCTGTCGAGCGCTTCTTTCTAGGCAGATAAGGATGTCTAATGGTGTTTAAAGATCTCGTGGCAGGATATCAGCTGTTCTGAGCAAAGCTGCTTTTTGTAATTGACTAATGGGGAAATTGTCAAATCCAACAGAATTCAAGTGGTTCTCAATCACCAGCCAAGTGTTTAGACTGGATATTGTATTTTTATTCACCTATCCAGTTCCCAAGCACCTGGGATAGGCAGATGTTAAATATTAAAGGTTTTGTGGTAAGCTGCTCTGAGCGAAGCTGCAGTTGACCGACAGGGATTTTGTCAATGCCGATGGTGGTGTTCAAAGGGTTCTCAGCCAGCCAGACCAGATTTGTTATTTTGGTCCACCTATCAAGTTCTTCACCAACCACCTGGGAAAGCCAGCTGTTGTTTAATAATATTAAAAAGTTTTGTGGCAGGATGTAAGCTGTTCCAAGCAAAGCTGCCTTCTGCAATTGACTGACTGGGGATTTGTCAATGCCGCTGGTCTTCAAGGAAGGCTCACCCAGTCTGACATTCTGACTGAATTTGGCATTTTTAATCCAGCATCAAGTTCTTCCCAAGCACCTGGGATAGCCAGGTATCGTTGCTTAATAACATGAAAGGTTTTTTTTTAAAAAAAACAAGTTTTATTGATTTTACAACCAAACAAACTAACAAACAAAACAAAACATCATTAAACATTAAAAACAAAAAACCTCTTTCCATTGTAGATCTTTACAAGGCAGGTAACATATTGCTTTATATCACGTACTTATAATTTATCCCATTTCCATATAAACACGTAAATTCCCTTTACCAAATTCCACATTGTTTCTCTTTAATCATTATTCAATCATATTTCCTTTCTAATTTATCTGGTATTCAGTCATCACATTTATATTTTCCTCTGGCTTGTTTATAATTATTCTCATCTAGTCTTCCTCCAAGATTTTATTATTTTGTTGTTTTTAATTTAATAACATGAAAGGTTTTATGGCAGGATGTAAGCTGTTCCAAGCCTAGGAAAAGACTTTGCTTTCCTCACAAAACGGGCTACAAAAACTTCCTTTTTTTCTCTCTCTCCTTCACTCTGCAGGGTCAACCTACTTGTCTGGGCTTTTTGTTAAGTCTCTTTCCACAATTCACATTTCTTCTTCTTCTCCTCTTCCTCCTCCTCCTCTCTCCCCCCTTCTCCAGTTGCAGCATCTGTGTGAAGAAACAAAACAGACATTTCATCGTGCCCGCTTCACACTTTAAGCTTTTGAAGGTAAGTAGACGGCAGGTAGATGTTGCCTGGACACCTGTGGGGTTATTCCCAGTTGCATTTTTGAGTGGTGGATAAGCTTTCTTGCTTTTGAGAGACAATTGTCCACCTGAGCAACCCTGCAAAAGGTTTAGTTGGGATCCAGGCCTAGTGAGGGAGGCTCAGCCAATCTCATTGTACACATGTTGTACTCTGACAATAAAGGTAATAACAACTTTGTGGGTTTTTTTTTGTTTAATCAAGTTTTTTTTTATTTCAATCTACACATACGCAACAACACATTCACAGTGGAGCATCAATATATCATACATTTTAGTATAGGCAAAATTATAAGAACTTTGTATTTGTGGGGTCTCCGAGCTTGGGTTTTGTTTTCTTGCAGATGTTTCATGACCCAGCTAGGAAACATCATCAGTGCTAGAAGAGATGGGATGGGTTGCAGAGAGGAGGAGGAGGAGGAGGAAGAGAAGGAGGAAGAGAAGTGATGGGGGAGGAGGTTGAGGAGGACGGTGAGGTCAGTGCTAGAAGAGAAGGGTTTTGCAAAGAGGAAGAGGATGAAGGTGGCATCCCTGGTGCCTCCTGAGCTTAGTGGTTATTGCTGTGGTGGCACAGTGGTCAGAGGAAAGATCAGGCCAGTGTGGGTTCGGCTCGGTCTACCCAGGGCGAAGAGGAAACACGCCAGAAGTTTGGGGAGTGGTGTCAAGCTGGCCACGCCCACACAGTCAGCCACACCCACTCAGTCGGCCACACCCCCAGGTCAACCGCAGCCCCGATGCGGCCCTGTTGTCAGGATTCCGTCAAATGCTCCAATCAAATCATGAGCCTCGAGCCAAACTTCAAAAGAAATCCAATTATTTATTAGGAGCAGCGAGTCGGCGCTGATCCTCATGAAGCCGGCTCTGACTCGCGTAATTTATGGGGCACCTATGACCCTGTTTCCTCCCCTCCCCGGGTGTGTCATAAATCACGTTCTCCAACAGAGAACTTTCCCGGGCTCTAAGAGGTCACGCCCCTCCAACTGGGTCGGTAACCTGGGATACAGCCTTGGTAAGGTATGTATCGTGCCCTTGTTGGAATCTGATTCTGAGGGGGAGATTGAGCAGCTGACAGAGAGAGGGAGTGTGGCTCCGGTGGCTGTGGAAGAAATGGGGGGAAGGGCATTCAGAGGAAGACCCTCTTCATCCTAGGGCACGCAGGGAGGAATGGAGAAGGGAGCAACCTGGCTTACGGGAGAGAAAAGGGCCCTGATCCCTTTCATTAGTTGCAGCCGGGAGAACAGGATATAAGAGGAGCGTTTACACACAGCACCTTGCTGGAAGCAAAGCGTGCATTATCTTTGTCGAGGCTTACCTGGGTTTTGGCGTCGTCCCAACTGTGGGTGCTGAGTTATCTTGTGGAAGTCTGCAACTTATCCCCCTGGCCTGCTGTGTTAATTACTTCAGTGCGGTTTGTGTTGGCTTATTTTATTTCTAATTTATCTCTACTTTGGATTCGGACTGCATTTCTTCCCTTCGTAGGTTGTTTTTTTTTTTGGAAGAGTTTGATCTCCAGCCAAGGATAATTGGACATTGGGAGCCAAGTTGGAGGCATTAAAGGGAATTTATTCTACTTTTGTAACTTTGTTATTTTCGCGCCACGCCCTTGGTCATCACAATATGCGTGGAATGTATTTCCGGTTGTGATTTGCCTTGCCGCTCCTTCCGGTTCCCCCCCCCCCCCACTTCCCTACGGCAACTCGAAAGGAGTCCAGGAATGTTTTTAAGAGCTGATACCCTCAATGAAATTGAGTTTGACACCCCCGGTTTAGGGGCTCCTGTTTAAGCGGGGTGAGGTGGGGGGGTTGGACTAGAAGACCTCCAAGGTCCCTTCCAGCTCTAATTCTGATGATTCTTCTTTCTCTCCAGGGGGCTGACCATCTTACCACGTATACCTTCAACACTCACTCCGCCCAGCATACCTTCTGCAAGACATGTGGCGTCCAGAGTTTTTATACCCCACGTTCCAATCCGGACGGTTACGGTAATGATACGATTTTGTGGGCCGAGGGTGGGTTTCGAATCCAACCATTCTCTCCCAGAAATGAATCCATTATTATCATTATTATTATTATTATTATTATTATTATTATTATTATTATTATTATTACAACCCTGTTCATTTTAATTTTCTCGGACTGCTGCCGATGTGAATTTTTGTTCCAGGGGTCGCCAACTTTTTGGACCTCAGGGACCACCAAACTCATAATTGTAAATCCTGCGGACCAGAGACCCTGGGAAAATCCCCCCAAAAGCCTGCAGGAAAATCTCCTCACCCCGTTTTCCTACCGATCGATCGTTCTTTATTTGGGATCTCCAGCTCCATTTTCATGGGGAGAAAGAGAGAGAGACTTTGGGCTTCATGCAAGGAAAGCAGCAGAAGCCGCAGAAGTCTTTCTTTCTCTCCCACAAACTCCGCCAGAAAGGAGCCTCTTGGAGCAGGAGGCCTTGCAGGGTCCCAAAGACTCATTTCTGGGGGAGTTTGGGGGAGAGAAAGAAAGACTTTGGCTGCTTTCCTTGCCTGCAGCCAAAAGCAGAAGAAGGAAGAAGCAGCCCCGTGGCCAGGACAGGTGAGTGGGGTAAACCGTGTGATGAACAGTTAAAGGCAACTAGGTAAGTTTACCCTAACAAAGAGAAAGACTGGGGTTACACTGATAGCAGTGTTTGAGTATTTGAGGGGCTGCCCCAAAGAAAGAGTGAGTCAAGCTATTCTCCAAAGCCCCTGAAGGCAGGACAAGAAACAATGACTGGAAACTTAATCCAGGAGAGAAGCAACCTGCAACTAAGGAGGAATTTCCTGACAGTGAGAACAATTAACCAGCGGAACTGCTTCCCACCAGAAGTTGTGAATGCTCCAACACTGGAGGTGTGGCAACTCTAAAACAGGCATAAAAATGACAAGGCATTCAGTTATATAATAGATATAGAATGGTAAACAAGATAGGTAATGGTATATAAGAAGAGCATGAATTCAATTGAAGTCCATACAAAAAGAGGTAATCTGGGGCCAAGTTACTTTCTAGAAGAAAGTTTTATGTTTTTATGTTTATGTCTTATGTGTGTGTGTGTTTAATTAAGAATTAAATAATAAAATCTCGGAGGAAGACTAGATGAGAATAATTATAAACAAGCCAGAGGAAAATATAAATGTGATGACTGAATAGCAGATAAATTAGAAAGGAAATATGATTGAATAATGATTAAAGAGAAACAATGTGGAATTTGGTAAAGGGAATTTACGTGTTTATATGGAAATGGGATAAATTATAAGTATGTGATATAAAACAATATGTTACCTGCCTTGTAAAGATTTACAATGGAAAGAGGTTTTATGTTTTTAATGTTTAATGATGTTTTGTTTTGTTTGTTTGTAAAATCAATAAAAAAAAATATGACAAGGCGTTCAAGGAAGAGATTGGCCAACCTCTGGTTATAGGGTTTCCTGCTTGAGCAAGGGGTTGGACTAGAAGACCTCCAAGGTCCCAATTCTGTTTTTCTGCTACAGCTCTCTCTCTCTCTCTCTCTCCCCCGCCCCCACAGGAATCGCACCCCACTGCCTGGATGAGGGGACCATCACCAAGATCACAGTGGAGCCCATCAACGGGAAAGAATGGGAGAAAGCCGTCAAGGGCCACCCAACCATCAGGAATATGTCGAAACCGTGACTCTGCTGGTTCCGCGACACCAGAAAAGGAGCCCATCTTTTAATTCGGGTTTCATTTAGGAAACCAAAGGGTGCCATTTTTTTTAATGTGTGCATGTGTGAAATAATCTCTCTACTGCCTATTTCCCCCATCGGATAGAATAGCGGCATAAAAACAGGGACAATCTCAATCCCACACGTACAAAAATTAGGTGTATATTGTGATGACCCAAAAGGGGCGTGGCACAAAGGCAACACAGTCAAATAAGCAATAAGAGTCCCTTTATTATCTCCAGTTTTGCCCCCGATGTCCAGGTTACCTTCGAGATAAACTCTCCCAAGGAACAACCTGTGACTGTAGAAAATTCAGTCCTAAACCAGGTACATACAAACTATAACTAAAAAGCCAAACCAAACCAAACTGAAGTAAATTAGCTTGACAGGGCAGGAGGAAGACTTTCTGACTTGAAAGCAGGGCAAAACTCACACAGTTGGGAAGATGCCAGGAACCCAGATAAGCCACAACGATACACGATAAATTCACATTTGCTCCCAACAACTTGCTGCGCGCAGCTTCCCTTTTTTTTATACACCGTGTTCCCAGCTGTAGCTAATGAAGGGAATCAGGGCCCTTTTCTCCCCCGCAAGCCATGCAACACATGTTGCTCCCTTCTCCGTTCCTCCCTGCGTGGCCTAGGATGAAGTGGGGGTAGGCCTCTGAACTCCCTCTCCCTTGTTCTACCTCTTCCCTGATCTGCCCAGCCGGACTTTGCCCTCCCCTAATTTCCTCCACAGCCAACGGAGCCACCCTCCCTATCAACTGCTCCGCTTCTTCCTTGGATTCAGATTCTGACAGGGATCTGGCATATATTTTGTCTTACTTTGGGGGAAAAAAGAGCGTTTTAAAAAAAGATGTAAACATTGGGAAGGCTCAAAGCTACACCATCATGTTTGCTATGGTGCAAAGATCCAGAGAGGAATTTCCAAGGGGGAGGGTGCCCTACGGATCATCCTTGACTTACAACCTTTTGTTTAGTGACATTGGGAGTTACAACAGCATTGAAATCATTGCTCCCGCCATCCAGTCAGAGCCGAAGAAGCTCCTTGGAATGAGAAGCGAAATGTCTTCTTGTGGGAGCTTCATCACTGGAGGCTTTCAAGAAGAGACTGGACTGCCATTTGTCAAAAATGGTGTAGTGTCTCCTGCTTGGGGGCAGGGGGTTAGACTAGATGACCTACAAGGTCCCTTCTAACTTTGTTATTCTGTTATTGTTGTTCAGAAGTTGTGGGAGCTTCATCACTGGAAGCTTTCAAGAAGAGACTGGACTGCTTTTTGTCAAAAATGGTGTGGGGGTCTCTTGCTTGGGTGGTGGGGTTGGACTAGATGACCTACAAGGTCCCTTCCAACTCTGTTAATCTGTAAATCTCTATTATCTAAGCAATCAACCAATGGAACAGAAGTTGTGGGAGCTTCATCACTGGAGGCTTTCAAGAAGAGACTGGACTGCCCTGGGTCAGAAATGATGTGGGATCTCCTGCATGGGTGGAGGGTTGGACTAGGTGACCTACAAGACCCCTTCCAATTCTGTTAATCTGTAAATCACCTGCCTTTTTTTGGCAAGGCGATGTCCTGTAATGGAAGCAGGAGATTCCATCTAACCGAGATCCTTGCTGAGTTAAGGCAGCCTGAAGATTTGGAGAAGATCTCCATTTTTAAAAGAAAAATAGATTCTTAAGAATTATTATTTATTTTTTAATTTGAAGTAGCCGCTGATCCATCATGGTGCTTGGAACAATTTCTCTTGGGGACCCCTTTTTATGACAGTCTTAATTTGACCTATGGCTAACCGAGTGGCCGGAGGTGTCCGGCGTTAAAAAACTTAAGTTTGTCCTACGGGGTGGGGAAATGTCTTTTGTGTATTGTGTGAATGCCTAAAGTGTCTTTATTTCAGTTTTCAGGTTCAGCGTTTTAGGTATGAATGCTGTTGCTTTGTCTCAAACGACACTTCTCACTTTTGAGGAAATTCTTGTTTTGAAAAAATAAAAATAAAAAAAACCACATATTTTTAAAAACGTTTGTCTTTTTTATTTGGATTCATTTCGAAGGGGAAGAAGGAATGTAATGTTCCCCCATCCTCGTGCGAAATACACAGCGTAGTAGTTAAGATTACAGGCAACGATACACAAAGTGTGCAGAGAAGAGCAAGGAAGACGTCGTGGGTATTCCAACGCGGGAAGTTTTTAAGGTGAGACTGGACCACCGTTTGTCTGAAATGGTAGGAGGGGGTTAGACTGGAAGACCTCACAGGTCCCTTCCAATTCTGTATTCTGTTAAAGAGGATCAGGGGTCTGGAGGCTAAGCTGTCTGATGAACAGTAAAGGCAACTAGGTAAGCTTAGCCTAACAAAAGAGAAAAGACTAAGGGTGACGTGATAGCATCCTCCAATATTTTAGGTGCTGCCCCAAAAGAAGAGGGTGGGGTCAATTTATTGTCCAAAGCACCTGAAAGCAGAACAAGAAACAGAAGATGGAAACTCATCCAGAAAAGAAGCAACTTGGAATTAAGGAGAAACTTCCAGACAGGATAATTAACCAAGTGGATCCAGAAATCGTGGGTTCTCCATCACTGCAGGCTTTCAAGAAGAGACCGGACAGCGATTTTGTCAGGAATTGTATACAGTATTGTGCTCAAGTAGGCGATTGGACTAGATCAGGGATTGCCAACCTTTTGGACCTCAGGGACCACCAAACTCATAATTTTAAACCCCAGATACCACTAACTGGTTCTGTGGGCGTGGCCTAATTTGTGGGTGTGGCTTGGTGGTTATGTGACTGGCTGGGCATGGCTCATATGTAAATATATTTATATAAATATTGATTTTTTTAAAATAAAAAAAGAGCAACTTTTACCCAAAATCAGGCAAAGCAGGCAGGCAGATTGAATTGCTCACAGAATCATTCAGTGATCTATCAATCTGCCATCGGCTAGCTCAGTCTTGTCACATACAATTTGCTTGCCGTGAGTCTGCACTGAATAACAGAACCTTCAGTCCTAAGGGAGGTTCGGCTGTGCTTAAAAGCAGAGCCAAAGATCTAAAGACTAGCTAGAAAGCAAGAAATCTAACCATTTCCTGCTTCCTAGCTAATCTAAATCTCCCAGCACAGCAGAACAGCTGATGGTTGGAAAAAGGAAAAATAACCAATTTAGCAGGCAAGTTTGCTGGGTAAGGAGTAGGTCATGGGCGGCGCGGCCTTGAGTTTCTGCGCAGCCTGGAATAATTGCTTTGGGGGGTGTGTGTGCTCTGGGGGTGAGATTTCTCGGGGGCCCACCAAAATTTTCTCGTGGCCCACCGGTTGGCGATCACCGGACTAGATGACCTTTGAGATCCCTTCCAGCCTTACGATTCTATGTTCTGTTTCTTCACGCTAAAGTTGAAGGAATTAGCATTAGCCCTTAGACTTCCATACTGCTTCACGGTGCTTTTACGACCCTCTCTGAGCGTTTCACAGAGTCAGCATCTCGCCCCCAACAATCTGGGTCTTCACTTTACAGACCTCGGAAGGACCGAAAGCTGAGCCGATCTTGAGCCAGAAGGTCAGGATTGAACTTCTGGCAGTGGGCAGAGTTTGCCTGCAATGCTGCAATTCTAACCACTGCGCCGCCACGGTACAGTTGAGGTACGTGTAATGATTCCTTGTGCTTCTATCATCATAAGAACTTGACAAAATGTGTGTGGAAGTACACTGCCGCAATCACACACCTCCCCAGTGACAGCAGTTAGTCAAAAGTGCCATTTGATGTGGGTCCCCAGGTCCACTGGAAAAAAAAAACACATCTTCGGGGTCTTGTGAAAGAGTATCAAGGTGAGGGAGTTAAACTTATTTCCACAGAGATGATGTGCCACAGGGAAGGAGCCACCACCGAGAAGGCCCTTCTTGGTCCCACCAGATGGACCTCCTTATGTGATGACCCGGGGCGTGGCACAAAGGCAACACAGCCAGAGAATAAGTAGTGGTCCCTTTATTAGCTCCAACTTTGCCTCCAATGACCCGGTTACCTTCCGGTCTAGAGAAAAACTCTCCCCCGAACCTGCAACAGCCTTTGGTATTCTAGTTCAAACGTTGTAAACTGAAAACTAAACAAGGCAAAATAAGGTAATAAATCGGGCAGAGCAAGATACGGAGTTCCGGAAGTGAAATAACACGACAGTAAATCCAACCAGGTGGGAGGATGACAGGAACTCAGATTAACAGCAGCCAACATTAGACAAACTCAACGTTTGATCCTGACAACCCCTCCTCCCAACTGGTTCTCCTTTAAACTCCCTCCCCAGGTGTGCCTTGTGAAGGGAATCAGGGCCCTTTCCTCCCCCGTAAGCCCTCCCCCGCTCCCTGATGGCTGTTCGTCTTCCTCCTCAGATTCAGACTCCGATGGGGGCATGACACCTTAAGAGAAGGGACCGATAACATCTTATTTCCAATCTTATCTCCTCAGGTATGATGTTCCACAGGGAAGGAGCCACCACAGAGAAGGCCCTTCTTCTTGGTCCCACCAGATGGATCTTGTTAAAGAGAGGAGACCCATAATCAGGGGTGGGATTCAGCCGGTTCGGGCTGGTTCGGATGAACCGGGTGTTAAATTTACATCTGGTTCGCCGAACCAGTAGTTGAACCGACTGCCTGGCTTCACCCACCCACCCTCCCCTCCCAGGGGTCTCGATGAGGGTCTACATGCAGGGTCTGCATGGAGGCTCTGGGAGGGGGAAAATGGGCCAAACTGGAAGTTCTGGAAGTCCCGAAACGGGCCCGTTTCTGGTTTCTGAAGAGCCTCCGGAGCCCAGGGGAGGCTGTTTTCGCCCTCCCAGAGGCCTGAGGGAAGCCTCCGGACTCTGGGAAAGGTGAAAAACTGCCCTCCCGGAAGTTCCGGTAGGCCACACCCACCATGGCCACGCCCACCCAGCAACTGGCAGAGAACTGGCTGTTGGGATATTTGAATCCCACCCCAGCCCATATCATCTTGTTTCCAATCTTATTTCCACAGGGAAGGAGCCAGCACGGAGAAGGCCCTTCTTCTTGGTCCTGCTTGGTTTTTCCGCTCGGCCGGCACCTAGAGAGTCCCGTCTTCCTCCTTTTTTTCCTCTCTGAGTCTCTGGTTCATCCAAAATCTCTCTTCCCCCACTAGAGGAAGCGAAGTGAGTTGATCACCATGTAGCGCGAGAACCTCACGTAGAGATAGCGGAACCAGAGCATCTGGCTATGGTGACACCGCATTGCTCTCTGGAAAGAGAAGACAGCATCGGATTTTAGTCTTACCGGCAAGGAGAACAATTTTAAGGAATGGTTCAGGTTGAAACCACGAAGACAGGTTAAGTCTCGAGTGACAATGATTGTGGTTGTAACTTGAGGACTACCTGTAGACTGGTCCCTCCAAATCAACACGATCTGAAATGGTATAGGTTCTCCTGCTTGAGCAGGGGGCTGGACTAGAAGGCCTCTAAAGTCCCTTCCAGCTCTATTCTATTCTATGCGTAAGTTAAAGTCACACCCATCATCCACTGCTGAAGGTCAATTCCCTAACCAAAGGCTGGATCAAACCCTCCAGATCTTCCTGTCTAAGAAGGATCCTTGGTTGTTTTCTGGTTGATGTTTTGCAGATGTTTTGCAGATGTTTTCTTACAGACATCTAGAACTGATGATGTTACCTAGTTGGGTCATGAAATGTCTGCAAGAAAACAGCCAAGCTCAGAAAGCACCAAGGACCCCACAGTTCTTTTCCTCCTCCTCCTCCTCCTCCTCCTTCCAGCACTGATGACGTTACCTAGTTGGGTCATGAAATGTCTGCAAGAAAGCCACCAAGCTCAGAGAGCACCAAGGACCCCACAGTTCTTTTCTTCCTCCTCCTCCTCCTCCTCCTCCTCCTCCTCCTCCTCCTCCTCCTTCCAGCACTGATGACGTTACCTAGTTGGGTCATGAAATGTCTGCAAGAAAGCCACCAAGCTCAGAGAGCACCAAGGGCCCCACAGTCCTTCCTCCTCCTCCCCTTCCCCCTCCTCCCTTCTAGCATTGATGATGTTCCCTAGTTGGGTCATGAAACGTCCACAAGAAAGCCACCAAGCTCAGAGGGCACCAAAGACTCCCTGCTTTTAACCCTGAGCCACACATACAGGCAGTCCCTGACTTACAACTACAACGGGGCCCAAAGATTCTGTCGTGAAGTGAGGCATTTTTGTTTAAGGGAGCTTTGCCTGGTTTTACGACTCTTCCTGCCCCCGCTGTTGTTAAGTAAATCCCTGCAGTTGATAAGTTAGCGATCAGGTCGTTAAGTAGATCTGGTTTGTCGCAAAAGGTCGCAAACAGGGATCACGTGATGCCACGGGGACACTGCCATGGTCATAAGGATGAGTCAGTTGCCAAGCCTCTGAATTTTGATCACGTGACTACGGGGATGCCGGAAAGGCCGTAACTGAAACACAGTCCTATGTCTATTTTTTTCCAGGGGCGTCGTAACTCTGAACGGTCGCTAAATGGACTGTTGTAAGTTGAGGTGTCAACTAAACAATGCTCCTTTGGTCTTTTTAGCTGCCAGTAGAAAGGGAGTGAGGGATGCAGTGCATTCCTTAAATGCTTCAGATAATTGCTAGGCAGCCAAAGCTGTTGGCCCGCAAGATTATTACTGGAGAGCATGATTGAGGACTCTTGGCTAGGGATGTGTCCCATTGGAGAATATACATCCAGGGCGTGGGGGAGAAGGCCAGAGTCAAGGGGGAAATGAATGGTGAGTTTAGGTAACGCCGACATGGTCACTCCTAATAAATCAATTTTTTTTTTTACCCTGAGAGATGTGGCTAGAGACTTATGATTTGAATGGGGGGTGATTTGTCGGAGCCCTGACACAAGGATTAACTTATCCTCCTTAATTGACTTCCTGGGTATGGAAAACAATTGCTGGGGACCTTCTGGATGGGAACAAGTCATCAAATGTACCTTGGCCAATTCTGCTTCTTTTTCCGTCGCTATAAAGAGGGCATCCCGATTTTTGTAGCAGCTGAGCGGAGCGTCCCAGATGGAAATGTATTTCCGGAAAACGTTCACGGTCTCAAGGACGAGGAAGTGACAACCTGTGTGAGACACAAACCAGCGGGATGAAATCCAACACTTAACTTTTGTCTTCTTGCCTTGTTTTTCCAAAACAAGTCCGGGCAAGCCCTGGGAGTGAAACTGGCCCCAGGTGACCCCCTTCAGATGATTAGATTTATAACAGGGGTGGGGATTGCAAAATGCATAACAATTCGGAACAGATGAACAGAGTTGGAAGGGACCTTGCAGGTCATCTAGTCCAACCCCCCCGCCCAAGCAGGAGACCCTACACCATTTCTGACAGAGGGCAGTCCAGTCTCTTCTTGAAAGCCTCCAGGGATGAAGCTCCCACAACTTCCGAAGGCAACTTCTGTTCTTTACAGATTAACATAAATAATTAGATTGGCTTTTGTCTCGACATACGTCCACACAAAAATCATCACAATGACGGAATCCCCAATTTTAACTTCAAAAAATGCAACTATGATCTTATAAACAATGATCTTTCATCCTTTGATTGGCAATTTCTATTCACTGGATGCAATATTGTTGAAGACCATTACAACATATTCTTACTTGAAGTCAAAAGAGTCATCAAACTATAGGTACTAATAACAACTCCCAAAAGCAGGAAAAACAGATTACCCATAACAATAAGGAAGCTTCAATCCAAAAAGAGATCACTCTGGCAGAAAAACAAATCTGGTCACATTGCCAACTTCAAAAGCCGATACAAAAATTTATGCCACCAGATAAAGACTGAATGCACCAATTATCACATTAAACAAGAGGAAAACCTTCTATGCACCAATTCCACCCGCGCTTTTTACAGTTTTGTAAACAACAAACTAAAAGACTCAAGGTCCATCCCACCCCTGAAAGGACCTAATGGTAAAGACTGCAACGACGACACTATTAAAGCCAACCTCTTTAACACATTCTTTGGCTCAGTATTTGTAAACAGCAATGGATCATGCCCAGTATTTCCTAGCCGAACCACAGAAAACTACAATGATCTAATACATATTGATTTTACAGTAGACAATGTTGTAAAAGCACTACGCAATCTAAAACCATCTCTATCTATTGGACCGGATGGAATATGTGCCTACTTCTTAAAAAAGCTATCCACTGCCATAGCTGAACCTCTAAGCATAATCTTTGAAAAATCTTTCAGGACCAGCTCCTTGCCTAACCTATGGTCACAAGCCACGGTCATCCCCATCTTCAAAAAGGGAGACCCCAGCTTAGTTGAAAATTACAGACCAATCTCCTTATGCTACGTCACCTGTAAAGTCATGGAATCAATTATTAACCAATCCATCATCCTCCACTTAGAGACAAACAACCTACTCTCCAATAAACAATTTGGTTTCAGAAAAAACTTGCAACTCTTACACTGTAAAAACATATGGACTACACAGCTCGACCAGGGCAAAGCTTCTGTAAAGCCTTTGATTCAGTGGTACACAACAAACTACTCCTAAAACTAAAATCTTACGGTATCTCTGGACACCTGCATAACTGGATAGAAGCATTCCTGTCAAACAGACAACAAATGGTCAAAATTGGGAGTGTCCTATCAAATTCTGTACCTGTCAACAGTGGTGTCCCCCAAGGCAGTGTTCTAGGACCATCTCTTTTCATAATCTATATAAATGACCTCTGTGATCATATCAAGAGCAACTGCATTCTCTTCGCTGATGATGTAAAGCTATTCAACACCACAGACAATACTGCTGCCCTTCAAAAAGTCCTCGACTATGTATCAGAATGGTCAAACAAATGGCAACTTCAAATCTCAACAAATAAATGCTCTGTCCTACATATTGGCAAAAAATAATCAGAAATTAAAGTACAGGCTGAATAGTCAAGACCTTGTTGACAATCCAAATTCTGTCAAGGATCTTGGAGTACTCATCTCAAATGACCTAAGTGCTAGAGTCCACTGTAACTACATAGCCAAAAAGGCACTAAGAGTTGTTAACCTAATCCTAGATAGCTTTTTCTCTGGTAATATTACACTACTAACTAGAGCATACAAAATATTTGCTAGACCAATACTCGAATACAGCTCATCGGTCTGGAACCCACATTACATATCTGATATTAACACAGTTGATAAAGTCCAGAAATATTTCACAAGAAGAGTTCTCCGCTCCGCTACTCGTTGTAGAATACCTTATGCCACCAGACTCGAAGTTCTACACCTAGAAAACCTAGAACTACGCCGCCTTCAGTCCGATCTAAGTATAGTATATAACATCATACATTGCAATGTCCTACCTGTCAATGAATACTTCAGCTTCAACCATAACAACACAAGAGCACACAATAGATACAAACTCAAGGTTAATCGCACCAAACTTGATTGCAGGAAATATGACTTCAGCCACAGAATGGTCAATGTCTGGAATACTCTACCTGACTCTGTGGTTTCTTCTCCAAACCCCAAAAACTTTAACCTTAGACTGTCTACTATTGACCTCACCCCTTTCCTAAGAGGTCTGTAGGGGGCGTGCATAAGCGCACCAATGTGCCTACCGTCCCTGTCCTATTGTTTCTTTTATATATTTTTTTATTTTTCTTATATGTATCCATGTATTCATAACTATGTTTTTACTTATACCTATTATCTTGTAAGCAATTAACCAAAATAAATAAATGAATAAATGAATAACAGCACTGGAAAGGACCTTGTAGGTCATCTAGTCCAACCCCCCGCCCGAGCGGGAGACCCTACACCATTTCTGACAGATGGCAGTCCAGTCTCTTCTTGAAAGCCTCCAGGGATAAAACTCCCACAACTTCTGAAGGCAACTTCTGTTCCATTGGTTGGTTGTTTCTCCCTGTCAAGAAAATTCCTCCTTATTTCCAGGTTGAATCTCTCTCCTTGTTCAGTTTCCATCCATTATTCCTTGTCTGGCCTTCCGGTGCCTTGGAGAATAGCTTGACCCCCTTCCTCCTCTCTGTGACAGCCCCTCAAATATTGGAAGATGCTCTCCTGTCTCCCCTGGTCTTTCTCTTCCCCAGACTAGCCAGGCCCATAAATACATGCAACCTTTCTTCATATGTTTAGTCTCCAGTCCTCTCATCATCCTGGTTGCTCTTCTCTGCACTTTTTCTAGAGTCTCAACTTCTTTTTTATAGTGTGGTGACCAAAACTGGATGCAGTACTCTAGGTGTGGTCTTACTAAGGCTTTATTGAGCAGTATTAGTTCCTCCCTTGATCTTGATTGTATCCTTCTGTTAATGCAACTTAGGATTGCATTGGCTTTTTGGGCTGCTGCTACACACGATCGGCTCCTATTCAGCTGGTTGTCCACTAAGACTCCAAGATCCCTCTCACAGTTCCTGCTATTGAGCCTGGTTTCACCCAATCTATATGTGTACTTTTGGTTTTCTTGACTAAGTTTGGGACTTTACTTTTCTGTATATTGAATTTCATTTTATTAGATATGGCCCCGGGTTCAAGTCTGTCAAGATCCATCTGTATCATCAGTTTTGATGAACTGGCTACAATGGGGTAGTCTGTCCTTCCTTCCTTCCTTCCTTCCTTCCTTCCTTCCTTCCTTCCTTCCTTCCTTCCTTCCTCCCTCCCTCCCTCCCATCCACCCTCCTTCCTTCCTCCTTCTCTCTCATTTCCTTCTTCCATCCTTCCATCCTTGTTTTTTCTTTCTTTCTTTCTTTCTTTCTTTCTTTCTTTCTTTCTTTCTTTCTTTCTTTCTTTCTTTCTTTCTTTCCTTCCTTCCTTCCTTCCTTCCTTCCTTCCTTCCTTCCTTCCTTCCTTTCTTTTTTTTTCTCTTTCTCTTTTTTTCTCATTAATTTGTGTTCATTTTTATGTCCTTTTTAATTTATTTTTGTAACAAAAAGTATATATACATGAAAAGAAAACTGTACAATTTATATATCTCCTCCTTCTCAGAAGTTAAGCCCAACTGAAGCCTAAGGCTCTCAAGGTTGAAAAATAAGCAGCCAAGAGATAAAATCAAAACAATTTTATTCCAGCAGCCCCAAAGCCTCACTGAGAAGGCAGACTTTGTCCTGTGGCTGAAATCCAGCAGAGAGACGTGCCGCTACTGGAAAATTACTGGAAAATGTAAATCATCATATCATCAACCGGAAAAGCCAACTGATGGTACCACCCAACCTAGGAGGCTGATTTTTAAACAGGGTTTTTTTTTTTTCTGATTTCTCTACTTGCAACTTTGCACTGATTTAAACAAAAACAAAAAAATGAGAAGAAAGACCTTTTGTCCTTCTAGGTCAGGGCTATCAAACTTCGGCAACTTTAAAACTTGTGGACTTCAATTCCCAGAATTTCCTACTCCTCTTAAAGGCATGGATGGCTGGGGAATTCTGGGAGTCGGAGTCCTTAAAGTTGCCAAAGTTGGACATCCCCGACGTAGATATTTAGATCGATACCCGTGCTTCGCTACGAAACTATGTGGTCGGGCTTAGTTTTTGGGGAGGAAAATAAGGGGGGAAAAAATTCTGCCTCTGCCTACCAGCATCTGTCGGTATTCATCCGGCTAGGGTCCTGTCAGTGTGTAACAGTTGGGGGCTGTTTAGAAACTGAAAGTGTATTTGCTGCATGAGCAAGGAGACAGCAAGGAGCCTGGGCGTGGCTTAGCTCAACTGTTCTGTACTAAAGCTGGTTGCTGCTGTGAAACTGAAATTGAATCTCCTCTGCTTATGTTTTGCATTTGGAACAGATTTCTTTTCAGGTGGGAAGGGGGAATAGAACTCCTTAGCATCAGAGCATGTTAATAATAATAATATAGGAAATACTCTAAATGCTCTGAGGATCATTTTGAAAAATCCTTTCTTAGTGAGCACCCAGAAGCCAAGAGGAACATATGGGCCAAATTTCAAGTTTGTAGGCTTTACGGTTCTGGAGATTTAGTGATGATGCGTGAGGGGTCTTTCACTTAGATAGATAGATAGATAGATAGATAGATAGATAGATAGATAGATAGATATAGAGAGAGATAGAGATAGATAGATAGATAGATAGATAGATAGATAGATAGATAGATAGATAGAGATAGATAGATAGATAGAGAGAGAGAGAGAGATAGATAGATAGATAGATAGATATAGATATAAATAGAGAGAGAGAGAGAGAGAGAGAGAGATAGACAGACAGATATAGAGATAGATTGATAGATAGAGAGAGAGAGAGAGAGAGAGAGAGAGAGAGAGAGAGAGAGAGATACATAGAGATAGATAGATAGATAGATATAGACAGACAGACAGATAGATTTCTTTGATGTATAACTTTTGGGTCCCTTTAGCTGTGGGGTATGATACTTCCTTTCCCTTTATGGTTAATTTGAATGTTAATGTTTGAGGTTGAAATTTAATAAAGACTTATCAAAAAAGGAAAAAGGAAAAAAAAATATGCACCAGGCTGTTCTTGCAGAATTGTGTCAGGCCAGGGATTTGTCCTTGGGACAATTGGCCAGAGGGGAGTTTCAGACTGATAAGAAGAATGAAAACCAAGCGTTATCAGGAACACGGCAAGGACATTTTGCAAAGGCGAAGGTTAATAGGAGAACCAAAGCAGACTGTAAATATTTACAGGGTTTTTGCTGTTTTTTTTTTTTTTTTTTAATGTGGAAGATACTGGAACTGTCCTCTGCTAACGCTGGGGGTGCACAGAAGAACACCGAATCCCAAGGCTGGCTAATTTAACAAAAACAACAGTATTATTAGAATTGCATAACCTGTTAAATGTAAATATGATGAATACTGTATTTGTATCCAAATGTGACTAGAAAGGGGAATTTTTTAAAAAAAATATAATAGTGGCATATTTAGAAATTAAAAAGGGGATGAGCAATGGAAAATTATAATTGAATAGAAATTGGCGAATTGTTAAGAGACAATATAATCTGGTGAACACTGCAAGTATGATTATTAATATATAATTGGTAGTAAAAGGAGTGAGATTAAGAATATAGAGATTGACCCCAAAATAACATATTGCAATATTGAATTATCAAGGTTGATAATTTAACAAAATACATGCATCAATATCAAATTTTAAAAGATTGTCAACTATATTAAACAAGAGGAATATTGTCATATTTGTATCAAAATATAAGACACAATGGAACCATACTGTTCACACAATAATATTTTTGTTGTAATAAACCATTAAAAAATTATTACAAAAAAAAAAAAAAACAAATCCCAAGGCTGGAAGGGACCTCAAAGGTCATCTATTCTAGCCCAGACAAAGGGAATAGTTTGAAAGGAAAGGAAGCAAGCTTCCGGCTGATTTTCAAGGAGAATTTCACAGATGAGGAGAGCAGCTAACAGTGAGATTTGTCTGCCTAGAACGGTGTTTCTCAATCTTGGGAACTTTTAGGAGGAGTGGATTTTCACTCCCAGAATTCCCCAGCCACGTCACACGATCAAAATCCGGATGCTTGGCAGCTGACATGCAGTTATGACGTCTGCAGCGTGTGGGGAAGCCACCTTCACTTAACAACCGGGTTAGTAACTAAACAACTGCAGCAATCCACTTCACAACCGTGGTAAAATCGGGCAAAACTCGTTTAACCAATATCTCACTTTAACAACATACATTTTGGGCTCAACGGTGGTCATAAGTCAAGGACCACGTGTTAAAAAGCGTGGGTGCTAAGGAGGAATGAGTTCATTTACGGTTCTTCCTTGTTAGCCAAATACGTCGTTAATAAAACAATTAATTAACAAACACCAACCTTCTGGAACCTTCCTCTCTGAGTGCAACGACCTGTGAAGCAGAAACAAGACAGAGGTTATCAACAGATATAGAAATAGTCTATATAATATACAAATGGTAATTCTTTGAGAGCTGAACGCAATGAAATTTCATTTCAATGTGTGCTGATTAATTAAAGTGACAATCAAGTTCTGTTCTGTTCTATTCTAATTTGTATTCTATATTTGATTTGATTTGATTGTTATTCCATTATTATATTGTATTCTATTCAGAGGTGGTATTTACCCGGTTCTGACCGGTTCTCTAGAACCGGTAGCGGAAATTTTGAGTAGTTGGGCGAACCAGCCAAGACCACCTCTGACTGCCTCCACCAACCCCGTTTATTCTCTGCCTCCCATTGAGTCCCATCTGATCGGCTGGGGCCTTCTTTGGTTGCCCTGCGCAGGAGAACAGAGCTGGAAAGCAGGTTAGTGGGGTGGGGAAGGAATTGAGATTTTGCAGTATCCTTCCCCTGCCACGCCCATCAAGCCACGCCATACTCACCAAGCCACGACCACAGAACCGGTAGTAAAAAATGTTGATTCTATTCTATTCTATTCTATTCTATTCTATTCTATTCTATTCTATTCTATTCTATTCTATTCTGATTCCATGATCTTATTGCATTCTACTCTATTCTATTTTCTGTCCTCTTCCTTTCCTCTCCTCTCCTCTTCATTCTGTCTCGTCCCACAGCAATCTGTTCCATTCTTCAATTCTGGAGATAGATTGATGCTGGTTTAAGAGGGGTTCAAGAGGCCATCTCTTCCATCCCCATTCCATTTTTTCTATTCTATTTCATTCTATTCCTTTCTATCCTATCCTATTCTAATTTGCTCTGGAAGACCAGTAGGGGGCAGCCTTCTCTTAAAAATTATTATTATTATTTTTTTTAGTTTTTGCCAAATCTGAACTTTACACAACAACACTCACATGTTGTGAAGAGGAGATGCCAACAGGGAACCTCCCAAAAGTTACACACACCCTTGCTAATGGCACGAGATTTTCAACGTTACTTCGTCTCCCAGACAAGGCCATGTAGGAAGTGGTGGATCCTGGAAGCCCTTAAGTCAGTGGTGTCTAACCTTTTGGGGCTCCTGTACCAAGAATTGTGCCTGCGCTGGCACGCACGCGCGCATGTAATTCCCCCCATCCCCACCGCCCCCTTACCTGAACTGAGCCTTACAGCTGTTTTTCTCGGCCAGTTTGATGCCTTTTTCAGCCTCCCAGAGGCTCGAGGAAGGCTTCTGCAGGCCGAAAACTAGGCCTGTTTCCAGTATTTCCGGTAAAACACGGTGATAAAACGCAGCTAGTTTTCGGCCTGCAAAGCCTGCAGAAGCCTGCAGAAGCCTTCCTCAAGCCTCTGGGAGGCCGAAAAAGGCCTCAAACTGTCCAAAAATCAACTGTGAATAGAGCGCATGCGCAGTGAGGTAAGTGTGCCTGCAGCTCGTGTGCCAGCACAAATGGCTCTGCGTGCCACCTGTGGCATGCGTGCCATAGGTTCACCATCACGGCCCTAAGTCTTTCCCTTCCACCCGTTCCTTTAGTGACTGTTCAAAGTTGTGACAGCACCAGAAAAAAGTGACTTATAACTGCATTTCACACTTACGACCATTTCAGCCCATGTCGGATGGCAGGTGATTAAAATTTGGATGCTCAGCCACTGGTTCACATTTATGACCATCGCAGTGCCCCTTTTGCGATGTTCTGATGAGCAAATGGGGAAGCCAGGTTCGCTTAACAACGGCGTGACTGACTCACGTGATTCACTTAATGACTGTGGCAAGAAAGGTGGTACAGCGGGGGCCAAATCCACCAAACAACCGTCTCGCTTAGAAATGCACAGAAATGTGGGGCTCCACGGCAGTCACAAGTCGAGGACCACCGGTCCTGTTTGATCAGCAGCATTGCAACTTGAAACAGCCACTAAACAAGCAGTTGTAATCCGAGGACCGTCTGTAGAGCAGTGATAGCGAACCTGTTGGTTGCGGTGTGCCAAAAGTGCATATGCGTGGGTGTGCTGGCACCCACAATGCAATGGGCCTGCCCCCTCTGCACCCTGCCCCGCCCCCTTACCTGCACTTCACATGCGCACAGTTCCCAGCTGATTTTCGGCCCGTTGAAGGCCATTTTCGCCCTCCCGGAGGCTTGAGGGGAGCCTCTGCAGCCTCGGGAGGCCAAAAAACAGGCCCGTTTTGGCACTTCCGGTATTTCCAGAAGGCCGGTTTTTTGGCTTCCTGAGGTGAAAATGGCCTCAAACGAGCCGAAAATCAGCTGGGAGGTGTGTGTATGCGCAGGGCAGGTAAGTTAGGGGCTCGCATGCCCGCACAAATGGCTGTGTGTGCCGCCTGTGGCACGTGTGCCATAGGTTCGCCATCACAGCTGTAGAGAAACGCAATCAACCCATCACATCAAACCAGCATGACCCGCTGTGTGAAATTTTTTTTTCCTTCTCTTGCAAGGTTGCGGGTGGCTGAATGCCCACATTTTTTTTCATGTCATTCTGGCCATTTTGTTTTTGATAAAATCTGTACCTGACCCAGGTGTTCGTGGGCCCCAGGACAACCGATAGGGGAGGCATACGCTTGATTTAATGGGACGGGGAATGGGGCGGACTCTGTACCTGACCGCAGCATAAACCGATCGGTGGTTTAGGTGTCCGCTCACACCTTCGGCGTCGAAAGTTACAACCTGGGTGGAAAGAACCAGAGAAAGGAACTGTGTGACTCAAGGGGAAGAAGGTGTTTTCCACCAGAAAGGTGGCATGGGAATTTCTGAGGCGGCAAAAATGAACGAAAACTTACTTGGGAAGGGAGGGAGGGAAGGAGCGAAGGAAGGAGGAGAAGGGAAAAAGAAGGAAGAGAAGGGAAAGGAAGGAAGGAGGGAGGGAGGGAAGGAAGGAAGGAAGGAGGAAAGGAAGGAAGGAGGGAGAAGAGAAAGGAAGGAAGGAACAAAAGGAAAAGGAAGGAGGGAGGGAAGGAAGGAAGGAAGGAGGAGGGGAAAAGAAGGAAGAGAAGGGAAAGGAAGGAAGGAGGGAGGGAGGAAGGAAGGAAGGAGGAAAGGAAGGAAGGAGGAGAAGAGAAAGGAAGGAAGGAAGAGAAAGAAAAGGAAGGAGGGAGGGAAGGAAGGAAGGAAGGAGGAGAGGGGAAAAGAAGGAAGAGAAGGGAAAGGAAGGAAGGAGCGAAGGAGCGAAGGAAGGAGGAGAAGGGGAAAAGAAGGAAGAGAAGGGAAAGGAAGGAGGGAGGGAAGGAAGGAAGGAGGGAAGGAAGGAAGGAGGAGAAGAGAAAGGAAGGAAGGAAGAGAAGGAAAAGGAAGGAGGGAGGGAAGGAAGGAAGAAGGGAAGGAGGGAGGAAAGGAAGGAGAAGGGAAAGGAAGGAAGGAGGGAGGGAGGGAAGGAGAGAGGGAAGAAAGGAAGGAGGCGAAGGGAAAGGAAAGAAGGAGTAAAGGAAGGAGGAGAAGGGGAAAAGAAGGAAGAGAAGGAAAGGAAGGAAGGAGGGAGGGAGGGAAGGAAGGAAGGAGGAAAGAAAGGAAGGAGGAGAAGAGGAAGGAAGGAAGAGAAGGGAAAGGAAGGAGGGAGGGAAGGAAGGAAAGAAGAAGGGAAGGAGGGAGGAAAGGAAGGAGAAAGGAAAGGAAGGATGGAGGGAGGGAGGGAAGGAGAGAAGGAAGAAAGGAAGGAGGCGAAGGGAAAGGAAAGAAGGAGGGAAGGAGGAGAAGGGGAAAAGAAGGAAGAGAAGGGAAAGGAAGGAAGGAGAGAAGGAAGGAGGAGAAGGGGAAAAGAAGGAAGAGAAGGAAAGGAAGGAAGGAGAGAGGGAGGGAAGGAAGGAGGAAAGAAAGGAAGGAGGAGAAGAGGAAGGAAGGAAGAGAAGGGAAAGGAGGGAGGGAGGGAAGGAAGGAAAGAAGAAGGGAAGGAGGGAGGAAAGGAAGGAGAAGGGAAAGGAAGGATGGAGGGAGGGAGGGAAGGAGAGAAGGAAGAAAGGAAGGAGGCGAAGGGAAAGGAAAGAAGGAGGGAAGGAAGGAAGGGAGTGAAGAGGACAGAGGAGTGTAGAAAGGGAGGGAGGGAGAGAGAAGGAAAGAAAGAAGGGAAGGAGAGTTCAATGCGTTCAATATATACGGAGAAATTTCTGGCAGAAAAATATACAACCCACCATATTTTGGGCTTTCACAACTTTGGTGGGCCTTATTTTTAGGCAAAAGGAGGAATCTGAGCTGCCCCAAAAAGTCAACATCAGGCAGCGTTGAACAGCTTGGTCTTCGAAGTTCACCCTGGGCCAAGGCCAAGGCCAAATATCTGCCAACAGAGAGTTTAACGTGGATTGTTGCCCTAGCCTATAATTTCCAGACAGAAAATAAAACCCTGGCATTTCCTAACTTCGCAGCCTCTTCGCCCTTGGAGATTTGCAGAAATGGTGGCACGGCTGAAACTCACCGAGAAATACATTGATCATAAAATGTTAGGCTGTCAAGCAAAGAAAAGTTGGGAGTCAATGAGAAATACTTAAAATATTAAATTACCAAATCGATTTGGTGGGTTTTGATGTGTGAGAGGATCAGCTCTGCGAGGAGAGGAATGTCCCACTTGGCAGACGGATGGTCTGGAAGCTTCCTAGACATGAATAAAAGAAGGGAAGGAGGGAGGGAGGGAAGAAAGGAAGGAAGGAAGGAAGGAAGGAAGGAAGGAAGGAAGGAAGGAAGGAAGGAAGGAAGGAAGGAGGAAGGGAAAGAAGGAACAAGGGAGGGAAGGTGGGAGGGAAGGACGGAGGGAGGGTGGGAGGGAGAAAGAAAGAAAAAAAGAAAAAGAAAGAAAGAAAGAAAGAAAGAAAGGAAGGAAGGAAGGAAGGAAGGAAGAAAGAAGAAAGGAAGGAATAAAGGTGGGAGGGAGGGAGGGAATGAAGGCAGGAAGGAGGGAGAGAAGGAAGGAAGGAGAGGGAGGGAAGGAGGGAGGGAAGGAAGGTGGGAGCGAAGGAAGGAAAGAGGGAGGGAGGGTGGGTGGGAGGAAAGAAAGAAAAAGAAAGAAAGGAAGGAAGGAAGGAAGGAAAGAAGGAATAAAGGTGGAAGGAGGGAATGAAGGCAGGAAGGAGGGAGAGAAGGAAGGAAGGGAAGAAAGGAAGGAAGAAAGGTGGGAGGGAGGGAATAAAGGCAGGAAGGAGGGAGAGAGGGAGGAGAGGAAGGAGGGAGGGCGAGAAGGAAGAAAGGAAGGAGGGGAAGAAGAAAGGAAGGAAAGAAAAACAAACAAAAATGAAATTCAACTTCTAATAACAAACCATACAATCAACGCACGGCCTTCAAAGATCCGAAGGATTCTCAAGTAAGAAATTCAAGTGATTTTATTCTGTTGCCCTGAAGGGAAGGACCAGAATCGGGATTAAAAACCACAAGGGAAGATTTTCAATAGACGAGAATATTTGTAGCTCAGGGTTAAACTGTGGGATCCCTGATGCTCTCTAAACTTGGTGGGGGTTTTCTGCAGACGTTTCATTACCCAAATACGTAACTTCATCAGTGCTAGATGGGAGTGGGGTCTGTGAGGAGAGGAGGGAAGGAGAAGGAGGAGAAGAGAGGAAGGAGGAGGAGGAGGAGGAGGAGGAGGAGAGGTGTGAAGTCCTTGATACTCTCCAAACTTGCTATTTTTCTTGCCGACTTTTCATGACCCAACTAGGGAACATCATCAGTGCTAGAAAAGAGTGAACTTTGTTCTCTCTTTATATACAGGTGGTTGGCCTCGTCAGTTAAGGGGGAAGCCAGATTCACTTAACAACCACGTGATTCACTTAACAACTGCTATTATTTGCTTAGCCACTCTGGCAACAAAAACCACATGGGGCAAAACTCACTTAATCATTATTATCTTGCTTTAACAAGAGACGTTTTGCGCTCCATTGTGGTTGTACATCGACGACTGCAAGTCCTTGTTCCTCAGGACAATGGCACACAAATCTCTTAAAATCCACCCGGGGCCACCAGATCTGGGCGGAAGAGCAGCGCAATTATTATTTTGACTGTCCCAAATCCTGCTTATCTGCCATTTAAAAATTCTGGATTGAAAGCAAAAGCAACATATAGATTTTAAAGCCAGAAATATTTTTCTTAGGTCTTTTGTCAGAAAAAAATACAATAAAGGGAATGTATATTTAATATATGTTTTGACAGCAGCAAGAATTGCATTTGCATGACATTGTAAAAATGTGGAAACTCCTACAGATGAAAACATAATTTGTATATAGATGAACACAATTATACACAATTATTTATATCCAGACAAACACAATACAGAAAGAAGCCTGATGATGGCAGATGAAATTCTGCCGAAACGTTGCTACAACTTTAAAAGCACAACTATAATGACATGGGAAAATACCCAAATAAATATAAATATAAATATAAACATAAATATAAATATATATGTTTTCTTAAGTTTTTGCAGCTACTTACATGTATGGCGTTCAGCTTTGTTCGGGTATTTTCCCACATCATTGAACCCTGATGATGGCAGATGAGATTCTGCCAAAATGTTGCTACAACTTTAAAAGCACAAGTACAATGACATGGGAAAATACCCGAACAAAGCTGAATGATATATATATATATATATTAGAGTGTGGAAATGGATAGGTTAACTTTAAAGATAAAGGATAAAGAAGATATAGAATATTTTTTTTAACTTGGGATTTGTTTTACCAATAGTGAGATAATAAAAGTAGAAATTAGAAGTGGGAAGAATATTACTATCTATCTTCTATCTATATAAAAGCAAAATGCCACTCACGTATCATCACAAAATCTCCAGAACTGTAAAGCCTACAGATTTGATCCTCTTGGCTTCTAAGTGCTCACTTAAGGGAGGATTCTTCTAAAACGACCCTCAGAGCATTAGTATTTCCTATATTATTATTATTAACACGCTCTGATGCTAAGGAGTTCTACTCCCCCTCCCACCAGGAAAGAAATCTCTTCCAAATGCAAAACACAAGCAGAGGAGAGGAGTCTCAGTTTCAGTTTGACTTTCACAGCATGGAGTAGCTTTAGTACAGAAGAGTTGAGCTAAGCCATGCCCAGGCTCCTTGCTCTGTCCTCCTTGCTCACACAGCAAATACTCTTTCCGTTTCCAAACAGCCCTCAACTCTCTCACACACCAACAGGACGCTAGCCAGATGAACACTGATGGATGCCAGGGTTGGCTTCATACAGGGCAGTGCCAGTATGTCGCCTCCAATAAATCCTTTGAAGTTTTTTGAAGTTTGGCTCAAGAATCATGATTTAATTAGGGCAATTGCTGGAATCCTGACAATCCCGAGGGAATGGAGATTTTACAGTATCCTTTGCCTGCCATGCCCAGGAGTGGGAATGAAAGTCCACCCCTCTTAAAGCAGGCTGGCTGGGAAATTCTGGGAGAGGAAGCCCACCCCTCTTAAAGCATGCAGGCTGGGGGATTCTGGGAGTGGAAGTCCACCCCTCTTAAAGCAGTCTGGCTGGGGGATTCTGGAAGTGGAAGTCCACCCCTCTTAAAGCATGCAGGCTGGGGATTCTGGGAGTGGAAGTCCAACCCTCTTAAAGCAGGCTGGCTGGGGGATTCTGGGAGTGGAAGTCCAACCCTCTTAAAGCAGGCTGGCTGGGGATTCTGGGAGTGGAAGCCCACCCCTTAAAGCAGGCTGGCTGGGGGATTCTGGGAGTGGAAGTCCACCCCTCTTAAAGCATGCAGGCTGGGGGATTCTGGGAGTGGAAGTCCAACCTCTTAAAGCAGGCTGGCTGGGGATTCTGGGAGTGGAAGTCCAACCCTCTTAAAGCAGGCTGGCTGGGGATTCTGGGAGTGGAAGCCCACCCCTTAAAGCAGGCTGGCTGGGGATTCTGGGAGTGGAAGTCCACCCCTCTTAAAGCAGGCTGGCTGGGGGATTTTGGGAGTGGAAGCCCACCCTCTTAAAGCATGCAGGCTGGGGATTCTGGGAGTGGAAGTCCACCCTCTTAAAGCAGTCTGGCTGGGGATTCTGGGAGTGGAAGTCCACCCCTCTTAAAGCATGCAGGCTGGGGATTCTGGGAGTGGAAGCCCACCCCCTTAAAGCATCCTGGCTGGGGGATTCTGGGAGTGGAAGCCCTCCCTCTTAAAGCAGGCTGGCTAGGGGATTCTGGGAGTGGAAGTCCTCCCCTCTTAAAGCAGGCTGGCTGGGGGATTCTGGGAGTGGAAGTCCACCCCTCTTAAAGTCGCCCAGGCTGAAAACATTTCTTCCATCCTCATGCGACTCTTCCACCCTCCCTCTCTGGCTGCCTTGGAGCATGGGTGTGCTTTCCAGCTCGCTGCAACGCAAGCCTCTGGCAATCCTGGGGCTGTCCCTCCCTTTCAATGTTCTGGAATAACCCTGGATGCAACTCGGGAATGCAATGCGCAGCACACACTGGCATACCACAGCATTTGCACTCTGGCCCATATAAAACAAAACCGCCTTTTGAGGGGGTTGAGATCGAGTTTTTCCCCCTGCAGTTGTTTACATGAGTCACAAGAAGGGCGGAGGGGAAGGATAACCGTTGCTTTCGCAGGGGTGTGTGTGTGTCAAAACCTTCCCTCCCATGTAGATACAGATTAACAGAATTGGAAGGGATCTTGTAGGTCATCTAGTCTAACCTAGCAGCAGGCCTCAAGCAGGAGGCCCTACACCATTTCTGAGTCCGTTTCTGGCCCTCCAGAGCCTCTGAGAGACCTGTATTTACCTGGGATCCAAAACAGGGAGGGGGGGGAGGTGTGGGCGGGGTCAGCCAGGGTTGGGATTTGCCGGTTCATTGAACCGGCCATAAAATTAGCTACTGGTTAGCTACGGGTTTGCCCGAACTGACAGCCCACCACTGACATTGTATCACCCAGCAAGGTTCAACCAAACATATCTCAGACAAACTCCTAGGTTTTGCACATAGCCCCATGGGAGTCTGACAGCAACCAATAGAATACATGTGCTTGCACAGGAACAGGAAGCTCAAATTCAAACCCCAAGAGAGGGTAGAAATAACCCTCTGTCTCCAGTCCATGTGTTCAGCTACCTGCTTGATGGTTCTCCTTTATCATTAAACCATCTTTCCAATCAGTCTCCGTGTTTCTATGTCTTTCTCCCCCCACTTGGAACGGTATCCGATGGATATTTCTTCCAACACAGATCATGGCTGTCCCCAAAACGTTTTTCCAAAACGTTTTTCCACCTAGGCTTTTCTTGGGGTTTTTCTTTTCCCTTTGAAAATGTTTTCGCTTCTCATCCAAGAAGCATGAAAAAAACGGAAGAAGCTTCTTGGATGAGAAGCAAAACATTTTTTTTTTTAAAAAAAAACAAGGTTAAGTAAGTCCAGTTGCCTTTTGGAAAAAAGTGCCTTTGGGACGTTCTCCAAGCTTGGCAACGACTCGGGCGTAGAAATAACAGCAGGGTTCCCTTGGCAGGGCTGCCTCTGTGGGAACTGGGCTAAACCACAGGATTTTTTTTTTTGAAAAATATTTTTTTTTCTTCCTCTAAAAACAGCCCACCTCGAAGGAGAGGGTTGCCAAACCTCAGATCTTCCAGGAATAGCTGGCAAGGAAAGTTGCCGAGATGGTTTTGTTAATTCCCAGGTTTTGTTTTTTGTTTTGATTTTTGGAAACTGCATTTGTGTGCTTCTATAAATAAGGATCGTCTGGGATTTGCTTAGCCAAGAGGTGGAGGGGGACAGAGAAACTGACTTGTCCTCTGTCTGATGTTTTCCCTGCGCTGGAAAAAAAAAAAAAAAGCTGTTATATCAAATCCCAATTCTGGAAAAAAACACACAGTGCTATAGAAAACCAGCATTTCATCTTGGGAAAAGCATGTTTCTAAACATAGGAGGGTCCTGGGATTTATAATAAATCCTTGATCGATAAAAATAAGAATGTTATTAGGTGTTTCAAAATATTTCTAGCACAGGGGTGTCAATGGATTTCTTCCAAGACCGGATCACCATTGTAGTTCTCGTTTGCGGGCTGTTGGTGGAGGGAGGGCGCGAGGGGCTTGGCGTGGCCCATTTTGGGCCAATTTGTGCAAATTTTTCAGCCTGTTTTTCAGCTCGATTTGGGCTCGTTTTTCATTCGTTTTTTGGCTGTTTTGGGTCTATTTTTCAGCCTGGTTTTGGGGCATCTTGGCCCATTTTTCTGCCTCTTTTTCTGCCCATTTTGGACCAGTTTGGGGCCATTTGGGGTCTTTTTTGGCCTGTTTTGGCCCTATTTTGGGGGCTGTTTTGGGCCTGTTTTTTGGCTGTTTGGGCCCATTTTTCAGCCATTTGGGGTCCATTTTTGAGCCCGATTTTAGGCATTTTGACCCCTTTTCTACCTCTTTTTCTACCGATTTTGGCCATTTTGGGCTGTTTTTTGGCCTTTTTTGGCCCTGTTTTACAGCTGTTTTTTGGGCATCTTGGCCCATTTTTATGCCTTCTTTTCTGCCCATTTTGGCCCAGGTTTTGGCCATTTGGGGCTCTTTTTCAGCCTGTTTTGGGCCTGTTTTGGGGGCGTTTTGGCCCATTTTCAGTTGTTTTGGGTCTGTTTTTTGCCTTTTTTCTGGCCAATTTGGCCCAGGTTTGGACCATTTGGGCCTCTTTTTTAGCTGTTTTGGGCCCGCTTTTTGGCTGACTTGGCCCATTTTTCAGCCATTTGGGGCCCATTTCAGCCTGTTTTGGGGCCTGTTTTGGGGGCATTTGGGCCCATTTTCAGTTGTTTTGGGTCTGTTTTTCTGCCTTTTTTTCTGGCCATTTTGGCCCAGGTTTGGGCCATTTGGGCCTCTTTTTTAGCCTGTTTTCAGCTGTTTGGGGCCCGCTTTTTGGCTGACTCGGCCCATTTTTCAGTCGTTTGGAGCCCACTTCAGCCTGTTTTCGGCCCATTTTTCAGCCCGTTTTTGGCTAGCAGGAGGCCATGGAGGGTGAAAACGAGGCACGGGGAGCAGCAGAAGCACTGCGGACTGGTCCTTTCCTATTTCCAGGCCGGCTCCACAGGCCAAATCCGGCCCTCAGGCCTTGAGTTTGACACCCCTATTCTGGCAGAACTACCAGATTCTGTAACGGCTTTGTTCCCCGTGCCATCCATCCGGTAAACTCGCAAGAATCGTTTTTCTCGCCATATACATGTAATACATCCGAACTGGATTGTGTTGTTTCTCAGCACGGAAAGAAATGATCTATGGCTGTTTCTCACACTTACGACCATGGCAGCACCCCACAGTCACGCGATCAAAATTCGGACGTTTGCAACTGGCTCATATTTACGACGGATTTGCTTAACAACCGTGTTATCAGCTTAAATAATTGCAGTGATTCACTTAACAACGATGGCAAGAAGAGTCATAAAACGGGGCACAACTCACTGAACAACTGTCTTGCTTTGCCATGGAAATGTTGGGCTCCCTTGTCCAACATATGGGGATGGTGTAGTATATCTTGGGGGTGGTGTAGTAAGGGTCAGACTTAATGATCTTTTAGGTCAGCTCTGTGATTCCTTCCAGCTCTATGATTCTATGACTTTTTGTACACCCCAACAATGTTTCTTTTTTCTTTTTTTAAAGCAACTTACCTGTGGTCCAGGATGGTTACATGGGAAGCAGGGATCCCTAGAACGTTGCAGCTTTCGATCAGTTCCGCTTTACGAATCTCTCCCTGCTGATAATAATTCCCTGTGAATGATAGAAAAGAGATCAAAGTCACCTCTTTTGCCTCCATTTGGAATTTATTCATTGACCAATTTTTTTTGGCATATTCCCAGGAAAAAAAAAACTAAAGCCACTGAGGAGGACTCAAAAGAGGAAGAGGTTAATGAATGAACAGAATAAGACTCCACAAGAACAGAATCCGTGCTGGAAAAGAACTGCTGCATTTTTGTTTTACTGGCTAAATTTTATCATGTATTTGCCTCCCATTTGGTGGTTTTGAGGGCGGCAGCAGAGACTTACAGGTAGCCCTCGAGTCCTCATTTCGTGGCCGTTCGAAGTTACAACGGTGCTGAAAAAAGTGAACCATGACCGTTTTTCACACTCATGACTCCAAATTTAGAAGCTTGGCAACTGGTTCATATTTATGACGGCCGCAGTGTCCCGGGGTCATATGGTTCCCCCTTTGCAACCTTATGACAAGCAAAGTCAGTGGGGAAGCCAGGTTAGGTTCACTTAATGACCATATGACTAACTTAACAAATGCAATGATTCACTTAACAACTGTGGCAAGAAAGGTCGCAACCTGGGGGGAACCACTGAACAAATGTTTCACTTAGCAACATAAATGTTGGGCTCAATTATGGTGGTACCTCGAGGACTACATGTATGCTTACTCAAAAGGTAAGTAAATTTCAAAAGACTATGAATAGAATAGAATAGAATAGAATAGAATAGAATAGAATTCTTTATTGGCCAAGTGTGATTGGACACACAAGGAATTCGTCTTGGTGCAAATGCTCTCAGTGCGCATAAAGGAAAAGACACATTTGTCAAGAATCATCAGGTACAACAACACTTAATAATAGTCACAGGGCACAATAAGCAATCGAATCATACTAGGAAACAGTCAATAGAAATCATAAGGATACAAGTGACAATGTTATTTAGTCCCAAGTGGGAGGGGATGGGTGATAAGGAGTGATGAGAAGATTAATAGTAATAGTAGTGAAGACTTTGTAAATAGTTGAACAGTGTTGAGGGAATTATTTGTTTAGCAGAGTGATGGCTTTCGGGGAAAACTTGTCGTTACAGAGCAACCTATCCCAATCAATCAATCAAAATAAAAAGAATAGAATGAGACATTGGGAACAAGACCCTGATAGCTGAAAAGAGGAAGAAGAATTTTTTATTTCTATTCTATTCTTCTTATTTCTTATTTCTTAGTCTAGTCTAGTCTAGTCTAGTCTAGTCTTTATTTTGTTCTTTATTCTATTCTCTATCCTGTTCCATCCAGTGGTGGGATTCAATTTTTTTTACTACCAGTTCTGTGGGCATGGGCTGGTGGGCGTGGCAGGGTAAGGATACTGTAAAGTCTCTACTGAGAGGTGGTATTTGCTGGTTCTCTGAACTACCCCAAATTTCCACTCTGGTTCTCCAGAACTGGTCAGAACCTGCTGAATACCACCTCTGGTTCCATCTCATCTCATCCCATCCCATCCTATTTAAATTCTATTCCTATGTCCTTCTATTCTATTCTATTGTACCTATGACTATTATTAAGTATTGTACCTTATGATTCTTGACTCTTGATGAATGTATCTTTTCTTTATGTACACTGAGAGCATTTGCACCAAGACAAATTCCTTGTGTGTCCAATCACCCTTGGCCAATAAAAATAATTCTATTCTATTCTATTCTTGGTTTTTATCCTGCCTTTGAGGAATACAGGGCAATGTATCTGGCCCTCCCTCCTTCACTTTTCTCCAGACCACAACCAGGCCAGGTAGGATGGTCTGATTCTGAGAGACTAGCATAAAACCCTACAGGGCTGGAAGGGATCTTGAAGGTCTTCTAGTCCAACCCATTCCCCAGGAGGAGTCTTTATATCATCCTGGACAAAACTTTTTATTGAAAACCACCAGTGATGGAGAATAAGCCATATTATTGTTAAGAAAATAATGTACCAGTCGTGTATATTTTATTTTTCTTCTT
This sequence comes from Pseudonaja textilis, assembly GCF_049901715.1. Classification (NCBI taxonomy): domain Eukaryota; kingdom Metazoa; phylum Chordata; class Lepidosauria; order Squamata; family Elapidae; genus Pseudonaja; species Pseudonaja textilis. The sequence continues at coordinate 3,455,215 of NC_141990.1, read as the reverse complement.
CAATCCCCAGAAAAAGGGGCTTGAGAGTGTCACCCATGGCCCAAGGTTATATATTAAGATTCCACAGGTGAGGGGACTTGCAAACATCCCAGTCCTACTCTTGCATTATTAACTTTTGCTCTTTTAACAACTATGTTTGGGGAAAAAATGTTGTTTATTGCAGAGCTTTCTCTCCTATTTTCTTCGTTTTCTTTTCTCTCTTTATTTAACCGACTTAAAAAACCACTTAAGTGACATGGTCACATGACCAAACTTTAGGGGCTTGGCAACTGGCATGTTCTTATGACGGTCTTTTTAGGCTATATAAGCCTCTCAACGAACCAACTTCTGCTTGTTTTTTTTATGCCCATTTTGTAGACAGGGCAAATTGAGGCTCAGTGACGTCACATTCAATGGCGGACCTTTATTAACTCAGGCAATACACAGGCTAGAGATGGGCGGAGCTCTTGGGAAAGTCGAAGTCAGATGACGTCAGAGAGACTCCGCAATGGCATGAGCTCGTTCAGCCCCGCGCGCAAGATGGGCATTCCGAAGCCGCGGTTGCTAGGCAACTCCGCAGCGCTCTTCTCCCCCCGCCCCTTCACCTGTAGAGCCGCAGAGCAGCCACAGGCTGGCCGACTTCAAGGCGAGGATGGTGGGGGCGAAGAACATCGCCTCGTCATCAGGGTGCGCCGTCACGAAGAGGACGCGGGTGGTCTGGATGTCGCGTCGCACCGTCGCTGACGCCTCCGGGCCGTCTGAGAAAAGCGTCCGGTGGTCCGGCCGCCTCCACTTCCTCAAGCCGTGGTACCGTTGCAGCCACCAACGAGAAAGCAACGATAGCAAAAGAACGGCAAAAAGGAAAAGAAACGGGCCGTTCGTCGCCATTGAAACGCAGGAAAAAGAAAAAAAAGAGGAAGGGACAAAGAAAGTCCGGATGGAAACCTGAACCGCAAACGAATGGTTCCGCCTCTTATTCTTTTAGAGAAAATGGTATTTTCTTGGTATTTCCAAGCTGGCTTGTAAAACCGTTGCTGATTACCAAATCTAGGATAAGATACAATCTATCTTTTATCTGAACGCCTTTGGGTTGGTTCCTCCTTTCAAATACAATGCTTCAATACCTGGATCAGCAGCTCAGGTGCAGCATCCTGTATCCTTTTAACTATCTCAATTTTGATCCCTTCCAATTCATTCGTAAAAGAAAAAATACATGGCAAAACTCCTCAGAGACACTAAAGTACATTGGACTCTCTCATACAGTGTGAACTTCACCTTTGCAAAGTGTCGCTTAATTTCAGGTTGTTGCAGAATCCAGAAAACCAGATAACCTATTAATGGATAAATTAACAATGGATAAATAGCACTATATTCAGGAATATTGAATTTGCTGGAGATAAAAGCTGTGGAGTTATTGGTTCTTTGCTGATGAGGTTATTTAGTTGAGTAATGAAATGTCCTCAAGCAAACAAGCTCAGAGAGTACCAAGAACCCCACAGTCGTCCTGCTTTCTCCTCCTCTTCCTTACTTCACAAACCCTACTTCTTTCTAGCCCTGAGGATGTTACTGAATTGGATCACAAAAGGTCTGCAAGAAAGCAATCAAGCTCAGAGAGCACCAAGGACCCCACAGTTCTCCTCTTTTCCACAAATCCCACTCCCTTCTAGCCCTGATGATGTCTCTTAATTGGGTCATGAAACTTCTGCAAGAAAACAACCAAGCTGACAAAGTATCAATGACCCCATAGTCCTCTCCTCCCCCTCTCTCTTCTGGCAGTAATAGATCAACCGAGGATGCAATTATTACTGTGCTTCACATGGCCTTATCCCATTTGGAAACACCGGGGAATTATGTAAGAATGTTGTTCGCAGATTTTAGTTCTGCTTTCAATACCATCATACCGCACAGATTAATAGCCAAGCTCAAAGATCTAGATTTTCCAGATTCTATTTGTTTATGGATATTGGATTTTTTAACAAATCGTCCACAAAGAGTTAAACTGAATGATTATATTTCTACTGTCAAGACACTTAGCATTGGCACTCCGCAAGGTTGTGTCCTTAGTCCACTACTGTTCTCCATTTATTCATCTGATTGCACAAATAAACATCCCAACAATAAGATAATAAAATTTACAGACAATACTACGCTTGTAGGACTTATTTCTGGGGATGATGAGTCTGCATATCGGGATGAGGTATTACAGCTATCCCACTGGTGCAAAAATAATAATCTTCTATTTAACATTAAGAAGACCAAGGAGGTTATAGTGGACTATAGGAAAAAGAGCAGACATTCAGCCACTGTATATAGAGGGAGTTCGTGTGGAACAGGTGGTTGAATGTAAGTATCTCGGGACCATCATTACAAATGACCTGACCTGGAGTGCAAACACCACTGCTTTAATTAAGAAGGCACAACAATGGTTGTATTTACTAAGGATTCTTAGGAAACAACAACTAGCTGAGAGTCTACTGACTACCTTCTATCGGAGTTCAATTGAGAGTATATTATCCTACTGTCTCTGTGTATGATTCTCGAGCTGCACAGTGGCAGATAAAAAGGCAATTCAGAGGGTGATTAAGATGGCCCAAAACATCATTGGCTGCTCACTCCCCTCTTTGGAAGAACGGTATAGGAATAGATGTAAGAGGAAGATATTTAATATATTGAATGACTCCTCTCATCCGGGACATCAGCTCTTTGAACTATTACCATCGAGAAGGAGATTCAGGTATTAAGAACAAGGACGACTAGATTTAAGAACAGTTTTTATCCAAGTGCAGTTTTGAGTTTGAATGCGGGGTCATAAGATTTTGTGGAATTTAATGGCTGAGAGTAATGGGGTATTACATTTTTTAAATTGTATAGAGATTATTGTATGGTCTGTTGTGTTTAATTTTATTTTTCTTTCAATGGTGTTGTCCAGTTTTACTTGTGGAAGAGCACCTCATTTCGTTGCACCCGCTTGCGAGTGTAATGACAAATAAATTCTTATGTCTTATGTCTTAATGAGGTTCCCTAGTTGATTCATTAGACTTTTTAAGAAAACCAAACTCAGAAAGCACCAAATCGCTGCCTCCTCTCTGCAAACTCCATTCCCTTCCAGCACTGATGATATTCCCTAGTTGGGTATGAAATGCTTGCAAGAAAGTAACCAAGCTCAGAGAGCACTAAGGACCCCATAGTCCTCTCCTGCTCCTCCTCCCCTCCGCAAAGCCCACTCCCTTCTAGCCCTGATGATGTTTCCTAATCTGGTCATGAACCATACATGAAAACCAAACTTAGGGAGCACCAAGGACTCCACAATCTTCCTCCTCTTCTATGCAAACTGTCCTTCTAGCACTGATGATATTCTCTAGTCAGGTCTTGAAACACCTGCAAGAACAACCAAACTCAGAGGGTGCCTAGAACCCTACAGTTCAAGCTGCAGCTACCAATATTCTCCTTTTGGGATAACAGGCTCTCACATTCTTGTTCTGGAGAGGACATCTGGATTTATTCAACATAAATGGAAAGGTATTTTGCCATCTGGTCTTGAGTGTGGTTACTTAGAATGGTCTGATTTTAATAGTGTTCCCTTCCAAGTAAATGTCTTATTAAAATGAAGTTGGAATTTGCAGATTTCTTCACAACGTTGTTATGTTTGCCTTTTCATCAATACCTTTAAATATGTAGGGCATCATTAGTTTTTAAATAAATAATTGACCAACCAATCCTATGTATATATGTAAAATCCTACAAAGATATATTTTGTGTTAAGTATGTACAGGATTCCTCTCACTGGCAAACTTCCAAAGTTTATATAACCAATGCATGACTAACCTTAAATTTCCAGAAGGTTTTTTTTTTCCTGCACTCAAATGTACGCTGCTCTTATTATTTGCTGGCTTGCAAACAAAGGGGAAGAGGAATTAAGGATTTGCCGCTGACATTTCTGATCTGTGCTAGAAAGGAAATTCTCCATTTGTGCTTAATTTAGGAAAAGGTCCTTATTGTGCAATCATCCTGCCTTACAAAATTTTACAAAGTTTTAAACGTTCTCACTGGAAATCAAAATCCTTCCAAAACTTCTGAAGCTATTTTCCACTTGCTTGCTGGAGATACAGTTTATCTGTTTAAATATAACATTTCTTTGAAGACTTTTTACATGCTGCTTGCCAGTCCAAAGTGGGATAATCAGACATCTGACAAAAGGAAATGAGAGGCAATCTGACCTAGTGGATAAAGTGCTGATCTAGAGACTAGGAGAGTTCTAGTCTTGACGTGAGAGCCATCTGGGTGAATTTGGGCCAATCACCACAAGACAGTGAATTCTAGTTCAATCTGATGCATGAAAGCCAGCCGCATGATTTTGTGCCAATGACCAGGAGACAGTGGGTTCTAGTCCTGCCCTAGTTGTGAAAGCTGACAAGGTGAGTTTAGGCCAGACATACACTCTCAGCCCAATTGACCCTCCTCACAGAGTTGTTGTTTTGAGGAACATAAGCCAAAGAAGGAATGTTATGTATGTTTACTACCTCCAATAACTTATAATAAAGGTGGGATAAATAAATACCTATTTCCTGTATTCTTACTCATGTTTATACTTATTCCTATTACCTTATAAGCAATTGACAAATCAATAAATAAAAAAATAAATAAAATAGAATAAAACCGATATATTTCCTTTCCTTGGTAGGCATAGCCTTAAAATCAAATATTGTGCTGTTGTCTGAATATGTCTTCCTGATTAGGTTTCTCCAAGCTGTCCCAACTTGGACATCTTAAAGCATGCTGGCTGGGGAATTCTGGGAGTGGAAACCCACCTGTCTTAAAGCATGCTGGCTGGGGAATTCTGGGAGTGGAAGCTCACCTGTCTTAAAGCATGCTGCCTGGGGAATTCTATTGAAGTCCATATGTCATAAAATTGTCAAGGTTTCGATGTGTTTTTAAATTGTAAATTTAATAAAATCTATTTTAAAAAAAATTGTCAAGGTTGGACACCCCTGGTTTACAGCCATAGGAAATATTATAATTATTGACCCTATGAATCTTCAGCTGTTTTCATCAACATCATACAACTGAGAAGGAAAAGAGTTAGACTCTTCTACAATAACCTTTAAACAACTTGCATTGCACAATACAAGTGTATGTATAATATGAACTGATCATTCAGCTCCAACCACACGTATTTGGGTGGAATACCCACCGGCCACCAAAGAAGCACAAATGAATCCAGTAGGAGTTACTCACAAACAAGCCACTTCATGCCCCAAGTGTTATGCTACAAACTTTTTTTTTTTAAATTAGCATTCAAATTAGGGTGCAGTTGTGGTCTATTAAAAAAACACTGGCAGGTGAAATTAAAATGGATCTTTGATTGGCTCAATCTAATAGAACAGGTCTTCTCAAATCTTTTAGATTCAGGATCCTTTTACAGTATTAAAACAAACTCTGGGCCTAAAGAGCTTTGCTTTATATGGTTATGCCTATCAATTTTACGCTATTAGAAATGAAAACAAATCTGGAAAGAAATTTTTGTATTTGGGGCAATCACTGAAAGGGTCTTGGCTAGGGGTTCCCAAAACAGACTTTGAGAACCACTGTGACAGAATATTACTTTACATTTTATTTACATCCTGCCTTTATGACTTTTATAAATAAGTCATGACCAAACATGCCAAATCATCCTCCTTCCTCCTCCATTTTTCTTAACAACAACAACCCTTTAAGGTATGCTGGCCTGAAGAAGCTCAAAATCATCCATCTGGCTTTTATGCCTAAGGTAGGACTAGTACTCATTATCGCCTGGTGATTCACCCAGTTAGCTTTCATGCCTAAAGCAGGCCTAGAACTCACTAGGTTTCTAGCTTGGTGCCTTAACCACTAAACCAAAGTGGCTATTTATTAGTGTAATTGGAAGAAATGTATAGCTCTTACTGGCTTGCAAATTGAGAATGCTACACTTATTTTGCTGCAACTCAAGGTGTGTTCTCACAATTTTTGCCTGGAATTTGTAATCCAAATCAAACGGGACTTTCACATTACTGCTGGTATGTTGCTTGTACCCATAGATGGATTTCCTTGTTCTACAGAATCAATTGTTAACAGTTTTCTTGGAAAATGGTAGGGTTTTTTTCCTGTACTATTTTTGGGCTGACTTAGCAAAGTCTGTAAAACTATCACGCAATGTGTTTATTTTTCCATCCTGAATAAATCTACTGTGCTTTGAGTGTGTAATACAGTATTTCCCAACTGTGGCAATTTGAAGGTGTGTGTATTTCACATCCCAGAATCCCCCAGCGAACATGCTATGCCTTAGGATGGGTGTGGACTTACACTTCAAGAATCCCCCAGCCAGCAGGCTTGAAAAGGGGTGGATTCCACTCCCAGAATCCCCCAGCCAGCATTCTTTACAATGGGTGGACTTCTACTCCCAGAATCTCCCTGCTTGAAGAGGGGTGGACTTCCACTCCCAGAATTCCCCAGGTTTACTAGGGATTTCTGGGAATTGAAGTCTACAGATCTTTACTTTGCCAAACTATACAGGAATGTATTTCTTGGCAATGACAGTTGATTTAAGGACTCAAGTTTTGGCTACAGAGTAGCATGGTGCGTGAACAAGGCTGTGTTGTGTATGAACTTGCCAATATGGTTAGGACTGAAGCCAAAATCCTTGAGCAAGTTGCTAACCCAAACCCACCCATATAATTAACGTTGTGCAAAAGAGTTTTTGCTGATTTTCAATTAAGGGCTAATTAAATTAAGTTGCCCTTTAATTCCAGGAGACTTTGCCCCTCCCTCTCTTCCTTGTCTTGATTTCTTAATGAATTTAGGCAAGAATGCTATATTCTAATTGGTTGTAAGGGGGGGGGTACTGATTTCCCGCTCTCCAATGGTGTTGGGGAGGGCTGCTCACCGTTCCTGCTCTCTGATTGGGCGTGACCTCATCCTCAAGTACAGCCGGAAGTATCTAGCCCATAGATTTAAGAAAGTGAAGAGAGTTATCTCTTGCTGGGATACCCAGATGCAAAGTTTACAGAAGAAGCCTTTTTTTTTTGGTTTATTATTCCGGGGAATAGAATTCAGAGCCTTCATGGATTGAAAGAGGTTAAGCAAAAGTTGCAAAAAATTTTCCAGAAAGAACAATCTTATTTCTAGCCGACCGTATAGAAAAGAGTTATTTTAATCAGTTTTTTAAAAGTCTATGTTTTGATTGCAGATCTACTTGAATATTAATATATGGCGCCGTTTAAAAATAATAATCATCAAAAGCCAATAAAATTCTTCAATTTAGAGCTGGAAGCGCTGGAAAATATAGTATATTTTGCCAAAACAAGTTTCTAAAGGATCATGTCGCAATATCTTTCGCACGTGTCTCTCTATACTTTTTTTTATGTCTATAGTCCACCAGGTCCCTACAAAGCCCCCCCCCTTATCGCCTTCACCTCAGAGGCCGCCTGAGTTGCTCCTTCCCATTGGCTGGCTGCTCGGGGCCACGCCCCTCCACCTTGGCATCCCTATTGGCCAGCGCGCCTCTCCGACTCTTCTCCCGCCCCCCGCCCCCCCCCGCCTCGCCGCCCGAAGCGTCCCCACCGTAGAGTTCGCTTTAATTGGTGCCGCACGGTCCTGGAAGGGGTGTAGTTGATTTTTTCCTACCTCGAATCGGCTGGCGCGCTTCCTATGGAATTCACTCTGTCTCTTTCCCCTTCGAAGAGTTAACAGCTAGCCAGGAGCCTGTCGGATGAGCGGACGGGAGAATTTCTAAAGCGCTGCCCCGGTGAGTTTTTTTTTTAAGTGGGCGAAAGGGCGTCGGCGGGGTGCTGCCAGGACCCCGCCTCGCGAGGGCGAGGAGGGCGGAGCCTCGGAGAAGCCGGAGGGAGGGGGCTCGGAGGGAGGGGGAGAGAGTCAAGATGGCGGCGGCTGAGGAGGAGGAGGTCTCGCTGCCGCCGCCGCCGCCGCTGGTGCCACCGACGCCGCCGAGGAATTGCAGGATGAGGTGAGGCCAGGCCGGGTCCAGCGCGGCTTCTTCCCGGGAGGGGCACTTCCGGCTTTCTGGTGGTGGTGGGGGGGACGAGAAGGAAAAGGAGGGCGGAAGAGGCGGGGGGGGCGAGGCCGGTGGGGGTGGGGGGGCGAGCGGCAATCTGACAGGTCGAAGGGGGGAAGCGAACGGACCCCTCCACTCGAGGTATGCCGAGGCGCCGGACTACACCTCCCATCGCTCCCCGCCTGCGCGGTTCTGTGCACGTGCGCCGGGACTACACCTCCCATCGTTCGCAGCAGCAGCAACACCTCCCAACTTGAATTCGTATTCCCCATATGACTCCCACCGGCCCCAGGACGGCAGCCCTATTTATTTACTTTGTATTCCTTTCCCCAGCCCTGTGTTTGGTGCCTTGGATTACAATTCCCATCGTCCCTAGCCTCACACGCCCCCAGAATCTCCGTAGATCTAGAGGTTGGGGATGATGGGATCCCATTACAACTCCCATACTCCCCAACTTCACCTTCCTCCAGACTCTCCACCGATCTAGAGTTTGGGGCTGATAGGATCCCATCGTCCCCCAACCTCACACCCACACCTGGATCTGCCCATATTTTTTTGCTGCTTCGCTTGGCAATTTCCATTCTGGCTCCCTATTCATCTGGGTGCCAGATCCCATCATCCCCAGCTCCTATCCCTATTTTTTTCTCCCTTCAAGAGGTTTGAGACAGTTCCCATTATCCCCCGGCTGCCCTTTCAACCCTTGGCTGCTCTTCCATGGATAGGACGCCACTATATCATCGTCCGCAGCCCTGAATGTTTTAATCTGCAGCAGCTCCCATCATCCCCGGCCAGCCTACGTTTCCCCAGCTTTTGGTGTCAGATGGTAACCTTAGAATTTGCTCTTGGCATTTCCTTTCTTGTAGTGATGGTAATTGGAAAGCTTCAGCCTGCCTACCGTGCAGGCTTTGGTTGTTGGGAATGATGGAACTTAGAGTCTTTATGGAACCGACAAGCGTTTGTGAAAGGCTGGATGGGGCTGCTTGGAAGAGAGAATAAATGTCTGATGTAGGAGCAGAGAGGCTTGGCTCTATTTACCTTTGTTTATTGGCATCCCGACTTTATTATTTTTACAAATAACTCAAGGCAGAGGTGATACCCAACACACACACATACACACACCCTCCTACTTATTTTCTCCACAACAACACCAACCCTGTGAGGTGGGTTGGTCTGAGAGAGAGAGAGAGGGACTGGGCCAAAGTCACCCAGCCTGCTTTCAGGCCTAAGGCGGGACTAGAACTCACCGTCTCCCGGTGATTGGCCCAGAGTCACTCAAGTTGGCTTTCATGGCTAGAGCAGAACTAGAATTCACCGTCTCCTGATGATTGACCCAGAGTCACCCAGCCTGCTTTCATGCCGAAGGCGGGACTAGAACTCACCGTCTCCTGGTGATTGGCCCAGAGTCACCCGGCCTGCTTTCATGCCGAAGGCGGGACTAGAACTCACCATCTCCTGGTGATTGGCCCAGAGTCACCCGGCCTGCTTTCATGCCGAAGGCGGGACTAGAACTCACCGTCTCCTGGTGATTGGCCCAGAGTCACCCGGCCTGCTTTCATGCCTAAGGCGGGACTAGAACTCACCGTCTCCTGGTGATTGGCCCAGAGTCACCCGGCCTGCTTTCATGCCTAAGGCGGGACTAGAACTCACCGTCTCCTGGTGATTGGCCCAGAGTCACCCAGCCTGCTTTCATGCCTAAGGCGGGACTAGAACTCACCGTCTCCTGGTGATTGGCCCAGAGTCACCCAGCCTGCTTTCATGCCTAAGGCGGGACTAGAACTCTCTTTCTCCTGGTGATTGATCCAAACTCCAAAGTCACCTAGCCAACTTTCATGGCTAAGGCAGGACTAGAATTCACCATCTCCTGGTACTTGACCCAGAGTCACCCAGCTTGGTTTCATGCCTGAAGCAGGACTAGAACTCATTGTCTCCAGGTGATTGACCCAAAAGTCACCCAGCCAGCTTTTGTGCCTAAGCCGGGACTAGAACTCCCAGTCTCCTGTTTTCTAGCCCGGTGTCTTAACCACTAGACCAAACCTTAGGCCTCCGCCCTCCCTTTCAGCATAAAGGTCCAGGAGGAAGGTGCTTTACTAGGTGGTGGAAACCTTAGTTCACCTTTCTCTCAAATACAAAGGGGGCTAGGACCCTCTCCACAAGGTTCACGGGGAGGAATACTAGACGGGGTGTCTGTGCTATATAATATTTTGAATTTTAAAAAAGCCACAAATCCTCGACTTGAACAACTAGAATTTCCATTGCTGAGCGAGTTGGGCATTAAATGAGTTATATTTTACCACCTTTTTGTCCTGGTGGTTAAGGGAATCCCTGAAGTTTTTAAATGAATCACATGGCTGTTAAATTGAATCCAACCCTCCCCAATTGCTTGTTGGTTGCCAGCTGGCAAGATCACAAGTAACAATCATGTGGCCCAGGGAGGCTGCAGAACCGTTGTAAATACTCACTGGTTGTGTATTTGTGCCCAAATTTTGTTCAGGTGACCTTGGGCGTGCTGTGATCGTTGTAAGTGCGAGTAGTGGTTACAAGTCTTTTTTTTCTCTCTCTCCAGTGTTGTGGTAACTTAAAATGGTTGCTAAATGAACAGAGAGAACTTGAACTAGTTCAGCTCAGAGAAATTAAAAAAAAAAAATTATGCCGTAGTCTTGGGGGTGTTTTTTTAAGCTGCATTTACAGGCCATCCTCGACATACAACCAGAATTGAGCCCAAGGCTTTTATTGTTAAGCAAGACAGCTTGTTAGTTAAGTTTTGCCTCATTTTATGACCTGCCTGGCAGGAGTTGTTCAGGGAATCCTTGCAATCGTTTCAGTTAGGAACAGGGCGGTTAAGGGGATCTGCCTTCCCCTTTGACTTCGCTTATCAGAAAAGTCACAAAAGGGGATCCCATGACCCCAGGGCCCTGCAACCGTCATAAATATGAACCAGTTGCCAAGTGTCTGAATTCTGAATCTGAATCAGGTGACTGTGGGGATGCTATAATAGTCGTAAGTGTGAAAAACACTCCCAAGTCACTGTTTTCAGAGACTACCTGTAGTTACACAAACTCTAGCAAAGCTACTCACTGCTGACCTCCCACTCCTCCCCTATGGCTGCTTCTCCCCCCCCCCCCCTTCTTCATGCACGCCCTTGGTCAGCCATTCCCAACCTGTCTTCACATCAACTATCCCACCTCCAGCATTTTCCTGACTGCTCCAGCTGCACTTTCCCAATTCTTGTAAGTTGCACAGGCAAAGAACGGGACAAGGGAGCGTAGGCAGCCTGCCTTGGGTTTCTCTAGTTTAATGCAAAGAAGGACTAGCGGGGTAGAGATAAGAGCAGTCTTCCAGTATCGGAGGGGCTGCCCCAAAGAAGAATTGTGTGTGTGTGTGTCAACCTAATTTTCCAAAGCATCTGAAAGTAGGACAAGAAACAATGGATGGGGAACTCATCAAGGAGAGAAGCAAGCTGGAATTAAGGAGAAACTCCCTAACAGCCAGGACAGTTAACCAGTGGAACAGCCTGCCACTAGAAATCATGGGTGCTCCAGTGATAACTGGAGGTTTTTAAGAAGAGACTGGACAAGCCACCTGTCTGACATGGAATAGGGTCTCCTATCACGGGCACAGGGTTGGATTAAAAGACCTCTAAGGTCTCTTCCAACTCTGTTATTCTGCTTTCAATGTCTTGGAAAGGACAGGAAAAAAGGGAATTAGAATTAGAATTCTTTTTATTGGCCAAGTGGGGATTGGACACACAAGGAATTTGTCTTGGTGCAAATGCTCTCGGTGTACATCAAAGAAAAGAGACACTTGTCAAGAATCATAAGGCATAACAGTAAATAATAGTCATAGGGTACAATAACCAATCAAATCATACTAGGAAACAGCCCAGTATAATATAAAATATAAAAAAGTGAATACAGGCAGTCCCTGACTTACAACAGTTCGTTTAAAGTAACGGTTCAAAGTTACAATGGCGCTGGAAAAAGGGATTTTATGAGCAAATGGCTCATGTGATCTGTCCTCGGGACAGGGTGGATGGAAGTTAGGGAGTGCTTTACTGATTTATTTATTGATTTATTGATTCCAGATTTTGTTCTCTTGTACTTTATTAATTTATTTGATTCGTTTTGTTAGGTTTTATTGGTTTTTTTATTTTTTTATTTTTATTTTAAATATGGTTGTACATTCTGTAAGCCGCCTTGAGTCACCATGGGCAAATAGGAGGCGATATAAATCCAATAAATAATAATAATGATAATTTTCCACATTTAACGACCATTGTACCATCCCCAGGGTCACGGGATCAAAATTCAGAGGCTTGGCAACTGACTCCTATTTATGACGATCGCAGTGTCTCCCGCAGTCACGCGGTCCCCTTTTGCGACCTTCTGACAAACAAAGTCCATGGGGAAGCCAGATTCATTTAACGACCGTGTGATTAGCTTAACATCTGCAGTGATTTGCTTCACAACTGCGGCAAGGGAGGTTGTAAAATGGGGCAAAACTCACTTAACAAATGTCTCACTTAACAACAGAACTTTGGGTTGTTAAGTCGAGGACTAACTATACTCCAGGGTCACCTTATTAGGGATATGGACAGTATATAAATAGAATAGAATAGAATTATTCATTGGCCAAGTGTGATTGGACACACATTTGTCTTTGGTGCAAATGCTCTCAGTGTATATAAAGGAAAAATAAAATACATTCATCAAGGATCATAAGATACAACACTTAGTGATAGTCATAGGTTACTAATAAGCACTCAAATCATACTAGGAAACAAAACAATATAAACTGTAAAGATACAAGCAACACGGTTATAGTCATAAGTGGAAAGAGGTTGGTAATAGGAAGGATGAGAAGAAGAATAGTAATGCAGACTTGCTAAGTAATTGGACAGTGCTGAGGGAGTTAGTTGTTTAGCAGAGTGATGGCATTCGGGGAAAAAACTGTCCTTGTGTCTACCTGTTCTGGTGTGCAGTGCTGTATAGCATCATTATAAGAGTAGGAGTTGAAACAGTTTATGTCCAGGATGTGAGGGGCGTGTAGATATTCTGTAGAAATAATGTATAAAGGCTGTAGGGGGGGTGGGGATAGAGCTTACATATTTTAATTGGAAGGTTTGAAGTGATGCAAAATAAAATCCTAAACTGGACGGACTGTATCAGTAATTCAGACAGACAGATTAACAAAGTTGGAAGGGACCTTGTAGGTCATCTAGTCCAGCCCCCCGCCCGAGCAGGAGACCCTACACCATTTCTGACCAATGGCAGCCCAGTCTCTTCTTGAAAGCCTCCAGGGATGAAGCTCCCACAACTTCCCAAGGCAACTTCTGTTCCATTGGTTGAAGTTGTCAAAAGTTTCTCCTTATTTCCAGGTTGAATTTCTCCTTGTTCAGTTTCCATCCATTATTCCTTGTCTGGCCTTCGGGTGCTTTGAAGAATAGCTTGACCCCTTCCTCCTCCTCTCTGGGGCAGCCCCTCCCTCAAATATTGGAAGGCTGCTCTCCTGTCTCCCCTGGTCCTTCTCTTCCCTAGACTAGCCAGGCCCAGTTCCTGCAACCGTCTGTCGTATGTTTGAGCCTCCAGCCCCCGGATCATCTTGACTCAGCCCCTGATCAGCTCAGGGTAATGGGCCTTGTAATCCAGTGCATATGGAAGTCCCTCGAGTGTGGGGTGGAAGGAAACGGTCTTAGCCACATGGCGCGGTTACGCAAAAAGAGGTGTCCTTGCACACTATAAATACAGATGGTCCTTGACTTACAACCGTTGGTTCTAATGACTGAAGTTACAACAGCCTGGGGAAAAAAAAAACCTGACCGTTTTTCACACTTACGACCATTGCAAGCATCCCTGGGATCATGTGATCCAAATTCTGACGTGTGGCAACTGACTCATGATGGCCCGGGGGTGTGTGTCACGTGATCCCCCTTTGCGACCTTCCGACAAGCAAAGTCAGCAGGGAAGCCAGATTCACTTAACAACGGGGTTACCAACTGGGTTACTAGCTCAGTTTAATTTACTTGATTGTCATTGCACCTTGTTCAACGAAATCAAACCCCATCTTCAGGGCACATCATGACCGTGAAAATAAACACAATCACACACCCTTCGCCTTCCACACATTGAACGGGAAACCCCAGACACCACACCAACGCTACGCTATGCAGCAGAATTCAAAAGAGCTCCTGCCCTGGGATAGAAGCTGTTTTCCAGCCTGTTTGTCCTTGTTTTTATTATTGTCCTGTACCGTCTGCCAGATGGTAATAGTTCACAAAAAAAGGGGTGCCCAGGATGAGATGGATCTTTGAGGATGTTTTGAACTTTCTTAAGGCAGTGGGAGCTATAAAACTCTTCCAAAGAGGGGAGAGAGCAACCCAGGATCCTCTGGACAATGACATTCACCCTCTGGAGGGTTGTCCTATCTGCTTCTGCGCCATTGGCAAACCACACAGAGGTGCAGGAAGTTAAGATAGACTCCATGGTGTAGCGGTAGAAGGTCACCAGCAGTTTTCCATTCAGTTGTTTTTTTTTGAGAAGTCTCGCTCAGCAACAAAAATTGGAGGCCCGGTTGTGGTCGTAAGTCAAGGACTGCCACTAAGAGTCAGAACCTGGCTACGGTGCCTGTGAGACGGGCAGATTCTGGCAAGGGGAAGTCCCCATCATCCATCGTCCTCAACCGGATGGGCTTACTTCCTGGTTTGTCTGGAGGCGATCTCGTTTCTTTGAATCTTGCAAGCTCTTCCGCCTTGTGCCCTCAAAACGATGCCTTGACTGGCTGCTTAGTAAATACACTTATTTCCCCGTGAGCCTGTAGAGATTCTCCGTCATCCAGGCCTTCGTTGTCCCAAAGGTGGGTTTTTTGTTTTGTTTTTCAGGAGTCAACTGGACTTCCTTGTTTTGTTTTGTTTTCTTTTGAAGACCTTTCCCTTCTGATCCCAGAAGCTTCTTCAGCTCTGACTGGAGGGTGGGGAAGGGAAGGATTTATACGCCTTGCTGGTCATTTGCATCCTTTTAAAGAGCCATTGAGGCTGCTTGGAGGTTTATCTGTGCCCTTGGGGTTTACCTGAGTGGTGCAAATGGGTTTGGGAGCTTTCTTGGCTGCAGGATGATTTCTGCTCTCTGTCCTGCAGCCAAGAAGGCTTCACACCTGTATTTGCACCACTCAGGTGACCCCAAGGACACAGGTGAACCTCCAAGTGGCCTCAACGACCATCTAAAAGGATGCAAATGACCAGCTGTGTCTGCAAGGAGTATAAATCCTTTCCCTTCCCCACCATCCAGTCAGAGCCGAAGAAGCTTCTTCGGACGAGAAGCAAGACATCTTCAAAGAAAAAAAAAACCCAGAAAGTCCAGTTACCTCCCGAAGAAAATAAATGCGCCTTTGGGTTCTTTCCCTGTGGTTGTGTAGCTGTCTGCCCACAACATGGCGTGCCTTGTGTTGCTGGAGGGGAATTCGCTTTCTCGTTTTCCAAAGTCACATCAGGGTTACATAGGCCTGGTTTTAGTGAAACCGGCTGGATTGTCAGACCGCGCTGGGATGAAGCTTCCTCTTCTGCAGCCCCGGGCCACAAATCCTGGGCTGTGGACCAGCTCCGGGCCCTGGCCATGCCAGAAATCATGTCGTGTAAACAAGTGAAAGCCCCACTGGTGGAATGGAGGCAGTCCACAAAACAACGCTTCCTCGGTCCGTGGAACACTCTCTCTTTACAGAACCACTTCCTGATGCCCAAAAGGTTGAGGGTTGTTGCTCTACGGGTACTCCTCAGCTTGTGACCATAATGGAGCCTGAAACTCCCATAGCGAAGCAAGAGGCAGTCGCTAGACAGGGAGGCTCAAGACGATCTCATTGTACACATGTTTTACTCCGACAATAAAAGTTTGAATTCCGCTCTTATTGAGCTGCCGTGCTGCCAGCCCCCTCTACCACAAAGATCCCGCAGGAAAAGGGCATTACGGACAACCGTGGGATCTGGCAGGGTAAGAGCTGTGAGCTATAAACACAAAAGATTTTGCTGTATTCCAGCATAACAGATACAGTGTCCTTGCCGACCTCAATAGGGACGCTACAGGGACAGGTCAAGGTAGTTGTGATAATGATAACTCAAATAAGCTGGGGATCACGGTCCAAGTTGAAGAATTTACTTTGGAAAGGGGTGTCCTGCCCTTGTTGGAATCTGATTCCGAGGCGGAG
Source organism: Pseudonaja textilis (assembly GCF_049901715.1). NCBI lineage: Eukaryota > Metazoa > Chordata > Lepidosauria > Squamata > Elapidae > Pseudonaja > Pseudonaja textilis. The sequence continues at coordinate 3,439,017 of NC_141990.1, read as the reverse complement.
GTCGAGCAGCTGACAGGGAGTGGGAGTGTGGCTCTGGTGGCTGTGGAAGACACTGGGGAAGGGCACAGTCCGGCTGGGCAGAGCAGGGGAGAGGGTAGAGCAAGGCAGAGGGAATTTGGAGGAAGGCCCAGGCCCATCCTCTCTTCATCCTAGGGCATGCAGGAAGGAACAGAGAAGGGAGCAACGGGGGTTCCATGGCTTACGGGGGAGGCAAGGGCCCTGATTCCCTTCATTAGCTGCAGCTGGGAAAATAGTGCAAGCTATGCGCAGCAAAATTTCTGGAAGCAAGCTATGAGTTACCTTTGTTTATCGAGGCTTATGTGCTTTGTTGGCCTTTGAAGTCTGCAATTCCTTATCCTGCCCCGTCCAGTTAATTGCTGCAGCGTGGTTTGTGTGGGTTTTTATTTACGGTTTGTATGTACTTTGTTTTCGGACTGAATTTCATCCACTTAAAGACTGTCCTTGGGAGAATTTTTTTCTCCAGCCGAAGATAACCGGACACTGGGGGCAAAGTTTGGAGGCATTAAAGGGACTTTTCTTACTTATGTGACTGTGTTGCCTTTGTGCCACACACACACCCACCCACCGGGTCACCACTAGGGGAAAGTTTGACTCAGGCGTTACGCATCCGTCACACAAGAAGAGAGCAAGGTATCCAAAAAGAGACCTTCTGGTATCCAAAAAAAAACCTTCTGGTTGGGGATTCAATTGTAAGGGATGTCAATTTAGGAAAGGATACGGAGGTTTTGAAAGAGGTCAGGTCACGGGTGGGATTCAAATTTTTTAACAACCGGCTCTGTGGGTGGGGCTAGGTAGGCGTGGCCATGCGACTGGGTGGGCGTGGCTTTTTTGCAGCACACCCCCCCCTTTTTTTTGCCTTTTGGGCCTCATGGAAACCACCTGGGGGGGGCATTTTTGCTCCCCAAAGCCCAGGAAGGCAAAAAATGGAGCGCGAGGGGCGGGGGCTTGCGGCACTCTTCCTCCCCTGCCTCTTTTTTGCCTCTGTACCCCCCTGGGCGAAGCGGTAAGACAGCGAGGGGCATCCTAGCACATCAGGGGGAAAAGGAAAGAAACACCTTCGGGCCGTGATGGCGAACCTGCGGCACGTGTGCCACAGGTGGCACACACAGTCACTTGTGCAGGCACGCGATCCCCAGCCAAACTTTCCTGTCCTGCGCATGCGCGCACCCTCCCAGCTGACTTTCAGCCAGGTTGAGGCCATTTTCGCCCTCCCGGAGGCTCGAGGGAAATTTCAGGAGGCCGAAAAAAACCGGGCCCGTTTTCAGGCTCCCCGAGGCTTCACTCCAGCCTCCGGGAGGGCGAAAAAGGCCTCCAACCGTCTGAAAATCAGCCGGGAGGCGGGCACAGGTGCAGCGCAGGTAAAGGGGGCGGGGCGGGGGTGTTGTGCATGCATGCACGGGGGGGGGCAGGCTGCATTGCATTGTGGGTGTTGGCAGGCACACTCTTTCGGTACACCACAACGAAAAGGTTTGCCCTCACTGCCTTAAGGAGAGACTGGGCAAGGGTGAATGCGGTCAGCGATGTTGCGCGTGCGCGATAAGGACTGACTGGGCGGGGAGGGGAAGGCGGAGAGGGGCGGGCCAGGCAGGGCCACGATTTGCCGGTTCTCCGAACTGCGCAAAATCATAACAACGGTTCTATAGCACCGGTCTGAACCGGTAAGAATTCCCACCCCTGAGGGGTCAGGTGTCTGCCAGGTGCAACGGCCAGCAGAGACGAGAGGCGTATTCTTAATTGAATTGAATTGAGCTGAATTGAATTGAACTGAGTTTTGTTCCATTTTACGACCTTTTTTTTTTTTTGCCACCGTTAAGTGAATCACTGCAGTTGGGAACACGGTTCAGTGAATCTGGCTTTCTCTCCGTTGGCTTTGCTCGCCGGACGGTTTCAAAAGGGGATCGTGTGAACCCCGGGACGCTGTGACCGTCATAAATATGAGTCTGTTGCCAAGCGTCTGAATTTGGATTACGTGACCACCGGGATGCTACAATGGTCGTACGTGTGAAAAACGGGTCCTAAGTCACTTTTTTCCCAGCGCTGCCGTAACTTTGGTCACTAAATGAATGATTGTAAAGCAAGGACTACCAGTATTTCTTTATTTATTAAATTTATGTGCCATCTGTCTCAATGTCGAGAGCAACCCTGGGCGGCTCACAATGCAGTAAAATGGGAATACAGTTCTGAATCTATATCTCTATAAAAGCGAATTAATACCCCTCACGCATCATCACAAAATCTCCAGAACTGTAAAGCCCTACAAACTTGAAATTTGGCACGTCTGTTCCTCTTGGCTTCTAGGGGCTCACTAAGAAAGGATTTTTTGAAAAGACCATCAGAGCTATTAGTATTTCCTATATTATTATTATTAACACGCTCTGATGCTAAGGAGTTCTATTCCTCGTCCCCACCTGAGAAAAAATCTCTTCCAAATGCAAAACACAAGCAGAGAGGAGTTTCAGTTTCACAGCACCAAGCAGCTTTAGTACAGAACAGTTGAGCTAAGCCACGCCCAGGCTCCTTGCTGTCCCCTTCTTGCTCACAGCAAATACTCTTTCAGTTTTCAAACAGCTCTCAACTCTCTCAGACACTGACAGGACGCTAGCCAGATGAATACCGATGGATGCTGGTAGGCAGAGGCAGAATTTTTTTCCTCTTATTTCCCCTTAAAATTCAGAGGAACTTAAGCGGTGAGTTTGATCTTTGCGTCACCGTTACGATGTTTGATTTACGTATTGATTCAATTTATTAATCTGAGCCGATATAACTTGGGTGGTGAGAAAGGGATTTAATTTTGAACCAGACCATCTGGAAGTCCTAGGTCCAATCCTGCACCATGGTTGGTTTGTTTTTTTTCCAAAAAATTGCTTTATACAGGTAGTCCTCAATTTACAACAGTCCCTTTTAGTGACCGAAGTTATAACAGCACTGAAAAAAGTGAGTTAAGACCATTTTTCACACTTGTCAAGCATCTGAATTCAAACAATGTGGCTATCCCATTAACCTTGCTTGTCAGAAGATCACGAAAGGGTATCTTGTGACCCGGGGACATTGCAACCGTCATAAATGCGAGTCAACTGCCAAGTGTCCGAATTTTGATGACCTGGCCATGGGGAATGCTGGAAGGGTTGCCTTATAGCGGGAGGGGCAGTAAAAAATGTAATAATAAATAAAGGAATATGGTCGTAAGTGTGAAGAATGGTCATAAGTCCATTTTTCTTCAGTGCTGTTGCAACTGTTGGTCCCTAAATGAATTGCTGTAGATTGAAGATATTAAGGTAATCTGGCTATTTATTTATACTCATTGAAGGAGAGATCCTAAACTTGAGATCCTAAAATAGAATGCAAACTTTCATGTTTCTTCCAGTCTTTCATCAGGCAGACAGGGTCAAATTCAGGCAGTCCTCGGCTTATGACCACAATTGCACTCAATATTTCTGTTGCTAAGGGAAACACTTAAAGTGAATTTTACCGCCTTTCTTGCCACCGTTGTTAAGTGAATCATTGCAGTTGTTGGTAACACGGTTGTTAAGTGAATCTGGTTTCCCCCCTTGAACTTTGCTTCTCAGGAGGTCACAAAAGGGGATCGCGTGACAAACCGGGACCCTGCGACCGTCACAAATGCAAGTCAGTTGTCCCAAACGCCTGGATTTTGATCCTTGGGATCGTGGAGAGGTTGCAATGGTCATAAGTGTGAAAAATAGTCATAACTCGCTTTTTCAGTGCCGTTCAGGGTGAATAAAAATCTATGATATATTTTTTTAAAAAAACTTAATTGGATTTTTTAAAATTTAAATTGGATTGTTTGACTTTTATCAAATTTATTTGAATAAAATGCTTTTGGAATAAAAATCTATCTAAAGGTAGTTTTATATTTAAGGCAGATGAATAATTTAGCGTATTCAGCATGAAATGCAGCTTAGTTATGTAACAGGAGGCTGTATATATTTTGCAATATTTACATTTTTTTTGGTAAACTCATTCAACGAATCCGAGCTCTGCAAGCTGAGATAACTTGCATGGCATGGATGCATTCACACAATTTCACAGCAGACTTTTAACAATTATGATTTAAATCGAGTTGATTAAAATCAAGCCTTTTTTCTATTGTGTGTTTCCCCAAAAATAAGACCCTGTCTCATATATATATATATATATATATATATATATATATATATATATATATATATGTGGATCTTTGGTTGTTGGGTTTTCTCCGCGTAAGATTGAAGTATCTGAGGCAACGTTTCGATGAAGTCTCATTCATCATCTTCAGGCTTTTGTCTCCGGCTCTGTGCTTCTATATATATGTATGTATGTATGTATGTATGTATGTATGTATGTATGTTTTCTGAGGTTCTCATGGGTATTTGTATGTGGATCTTTGGTTGTTCAGGTTTTCTCCCGCAAGATTCGAAGTATCTAGGCAACGTTTCGATGAAGTCTCATTCATCATCTTCAGGCTTCTGTCTCTGGCTCTGTGCTTCTCAGAGTGTATGTATGTATGTATGTATGTATGTATATATGTGTATGTATGTATGTATGTAAATGTATGTATGTATGTATAGCCAATAAAAAAGACACCAGGTCTTATTTTCAGGGGATGTCATCCACTGACTAAACTCACTAGCGCACGTTGTCCCTGGCCGCCTTTTCCCTGTCAGGGGCCTTCAGGAACTTTCTCCTGTGGCCCTCAAGTCTTTCCTGAAGGCCTCTGAAGCTGATAAGAGAGCTCTGGATCTATCTGGAACTTTCTAATCAGCTACAGAAGCCTTCAGGAAAGGCCTGCCCGCCTTGTCAGCGGCAGAAGAAATGGCCCTGCAAGGCAGGTATTGGGGTGTGCGAGGCCTGGCTGCAACTGTCCAAAGGTAAATAGTAGGGCAGCTCCACCCACCCCCTAAAACCCACTCTAGCTTAATTTTTATCCATCCACTCTGTAGTAGGAGGGATCTTAATTAGGGCTTATTTGGGGGGGTAGGGCTTATATTGGGCACACGTGTGTAAAAAATCAAGCTAGGACTTACTTTTGAGGTAGGTCGTATTTTTGGTGGGGGGGAAACGGTAGTGATTTAAATCACATTCTAAATCCACCCTGGTGCCATCCCAATTTTGAACCGTTCACTAAATGAACTGCTGTAAGTCAGGGACTACCTGTATTGTAATAGCGGAAAAAAAAAAGAAGTAATTTTAAAAATGGGGTGGAACAGGAGAAGGGAGGAGCTGGTATTCCAAGCCACAAGGCTGCCTTTAGTCATGGTTCTCGTGAAATGAAGATCTCGGCTGCAGACCTTTGACCAGTTTCAGATTGCGCGCGCAGACATACACACACCCACACACCGATTTCCCTCACTCCTCCCCTCCCCGCATCTGCTGGGACAAGGAAGGCAATTAATAATGGCTGCTCCCTCCTTTCTGACCAGGAATAAAACCTAGCTGACATGTGGAACCATCTCTAATCTTAGGCCCGAGCTCACCTTATTTCCATTTGCTGAATTCAAAACAGGAAGACAGAAGGAAATTGTCACGGCTGTGACATTAATTTGCATATTCAGGTATAAATCCCAACAAGTTTTGTGGCTTTTAGATAAGTAGGCCACTGGATCCTTGTTTAAAGCGTCCTTTATGCTGAAGGTAAACGTTCGATACTCCTGTTGCAGGGTTCTGGGTGCCCTCCGAGCTGGGTGGTTTTCTTGCAGACGTTTCATGACCCAGCTAGGTAACATCATCAGTGCTAGAAAGGAGTGAGGTTTGCGGAGTGGAGGAAGGAGATGGGAATGTGGGGGGGGGGAGGAGACTGTGAGAACCTTGGTGCTCTCTGAGCGTGGTTGTTTTCTTGCAGATGTTTCATGACCCAGCTAGCTAACATCATCAGTGCTAGAAGGGAGTGGGGTTTGTGGAGTTGTTGTGGCCCATCAGCGGCCAGCAGAGCTGGCAGCAGGTTCGGACAGTGAGGAAGTTGGGGAGGAACATGGGCCAGTCCTGGAGTCTGGGGAAGGCTCTGACGAGGGCTCTGTGTCGGAGACAGAGATGGGGTCAGTGCCCTCCGGCATTTCCCAGCTGCCTTCGGAGTCAGAGATAAGCGGGGAAGAAGAACAGCTGGAGCCTGTTCCCAGTGTGCGCATCCGCAGAGCTGCCAGAAGAAGGGAACAGCTAAGGAACAAGGGTTGACTTGGGAGTAAAGGCACAGGTAGACGGTGAATGGCCCCTCCTATAGGGAATAAAAGAGGAGCGAAAGGGGAGTGGGCTTTTGCAGGAGACAATTAGTTCATTCCTGCATTTTTGCCAAGTATTGTGGCGTCTGAAAGATACCAGCCTGTCAGCTCTTCAAGCCTGGTAAAGGTCTGTAATTGTGAACTATCCCAAAAGATTGTTGGCCGGGACTTTGCTGGAGAGGAATTCACTTTAAATTAAATAAAAAAGGGTTTATCGGGACGAGGACTCGGCTTCATGCTGTTGCGGAAACCTGCTGTCAGGGTTCCAACGATTGCCCTAAGTAAATCATGATCCTCGAGCCAAACTTCAAAAAAATCCCAAAGATTTATTAGAAGCGACATGTCGGTATTGACCTATATATGAAGCCAACAAAACAGGAGTGGAGGAAGGAGATGGGGAAAGAGGACTGTGAGGTCCTGGATGCTCTCGGAGCTTGGGAACATCCCCAGTGCTAGAAGGATGTGGGGTTTGCTCTCTGTTTATACAATATACAGCTGGCTTGTCCTGTCAGTGATGGATGTTTGTGTTCTTAGTGGATCCTTAATTAGACTATCATAGATAGATGATTAGACATTAGATAGATAGAAAATTATTAGATAGATAATTATTAGGTAGATAAATAGATAATTATTAGATAGATAGATAGATAGATAGATAAATAGATATAAGATAGATAAATAGATGGATAGATAAATTGATAGATGATAGATAGGTAGACAGATGATAGATGATACATAGATGATAGATGGATAGATAGATAAATAGATAGATAGATAGATAGATGATAGATAGATAGACAGACAGACAGACAGACAGACATAATGGGTGGATGGATGGACAGACAGACAGACAGATAATAGAATAGATACGTAGGTAGATAGACATAGAGACAGACAGAAATGATAAGACAGAGAAAGGGAGAGAGAGATGGATGGATGGATAGATAGAGAGAGAGAGATAACAATCGAAGAGAATATTTGTTGCTCGGGTGCGAATTGCATCCATATTGCTCTGTAGTTTGCTTGCAGACGTTTCATGACCCAGCTAGGTAACATCATCAGTGTTAGAAGGGAGTGGGGTTTGCTCTCTGTTTATACAATATACAGCTGGCTTGCCCTGTCAGTGATGGATGTTTGTGTTCTTAGTGGATCCTTAATTAGACTATCATAGATAGATGATTAGACATTAGATAGATAGAAAATTATTAGATAGATAATTATTAGGTAGATAAATAGATAATTATTAGATGATTGATAGATAGATAGATAGATAGATAGATAGATAGATAGATAGATAGACAGACAGACAGATATAAGATAGATGGATGGATGGATAGATAGATAGGTAGGTAGGTAGACAGATGATAGATAGATGATAGATAGATGATAGATGGATGGATGGATGGATGGATAGATAGATAGGTAGATAGGTAGATAGATAGATGATAGTTAATTAGATAGATAGATAGACAGACAGACATAATGGGTGGATGGATGGACAGACAGACAGACAGATAATAGAATAGGTACGTAGGTAGATAGACACAGAGACAGACAGAAATGATAAGACAGAGAAAGGGAGAGAGAGATGGATGGATGGATAGATAGAGAGAGAGAGATAACAATCGAAGAGAATATTTGTTGCTCGGGGTCGAATTGCATCCATATTGCTCTGTAGTTTGCTTGCAGACGTTTCATGACCCAGCTAGGTAACATCATCAGTGTTAGAAGGGAGTGGGGTTTGCTCTCTGTTTATACAATATACAGCTGGCTTGCCCTGTCAGTGATGGATGTTTGTGTTCTCAGTGGATCCTTAATTAGACTATCATAGATAGATGATTAGACATTAGATAGATAGAAAATTAGATAGATAGATAATTATTAGGTAGATAAATAGATAATTATTAGATATAGATAGATATATAGATAGATAGACAGACAGACATAATGGGTGGATGGATCGATGGACAGACAGATAATAGAATAGGTACGTAGGTAGATAGACACAGAGACAGACAGAAATGATAAGACAGAGAAAGAGATGGATGGATAGATAGAGAGATAGATAACAATCGAAGAGAATATTTGTTGCTCAGGGTCAAATTGCATCCCTATTGCTCTGTAGTTTGCTTGCAGATGTTTCATGACCCGGCTAGGTAACGTCATCGGTGCTAGAAGGGAGTGGGGTTTGCTCTCTTTTCATGTACAAGTGGCTTGCTCTGTCGTTGTTGTTGTTGGGAGTGTCCTTGGTAGTGCCTCAATTAGGATGTGGTTAATCGTTTAATTGTTTTGTCTCGGTAGTTCCTGGATTGAGGTTTTGTTTACTGCTTGATAGTCTGGTGCTAATCTTGAGGGTAATTGCTATTTATCTGGCTGGGATGATTAGCAAGGACATGTTTTGGTCTTTTGGGTTTCCTTTTTAGCATTGTAGTTTCTTAAACGATGTGTAAATTTGATTTATATCTGTCTTCTGATGGCTGACACTGAAAAGGGGAAGCCATTTATATATAAACAAGAGAGCAAACTGCCTTCCCATCAAGCACTGATGGTGTTACCTAGTTTGGTTATGAAATGTCTGCAAGAAAACAACCAAGTGCACTGTCCATGCTGGCTGAGGAATTCTGGGAGTTGAAGTCCACAACTCGTAAAGTTTCCAAGATTGGAGTCCTCTGCTCTAGACCAGGGGTCGCCAACCTTTTGGACCTCAGGGACCACCAAACTCATAATTTTAGACACCAGGGAGCACTAACTGGTTCTGTGGGCGTGGCCTAATTTGTGGGCGTGGCTTAGTAGTCATGTGACTGGCTGGGCGTGGCTTGTATGTAAATAATATAAATATTTATATAAACATTGAATTTTTTTATTAAAAAAGAGCAACTTTTACTCAAAATCAGGCAAAGCAGGCAGGCAGATTGAGTTGCTCACAGAATCACAGATTCATTCAGAAATCTATCTATCTGTCATCGGCTACCTGAGTCTGTCACATAAAATTTGCTTGCAAGCAAACTCACAAAATTAACTTGCAACACACCATGCACGTAAATATTGCATTTTTTATTTTTAAAAAAAGAGCAACTTTTATCCAAAATCAGGCAAAGCAAGCAGGCAGATTGAGTTGCTCACGGAATCATTCACTGATCCATCTATCTGCCATCGGCTACCCCATTCCCCCAAATTTGCTTGCCGTGAGTCTGCACTGAATTTGCTTGCAAGCAAACCTTCAGTCCTAAGGGAGGTTCGGCTGCGCTTAGCTAGAAAGCAAGAAATCCAACCATTTCCTGCTTTCTAGCTAATCTAAATCACCCAGCACAGCAGAACAGATAGATGATGGTCGGAAAAAGGAAAAATAGTAACTTAGCAGACAAGTTTGCCAGGTGTAAGGAGTGAGTGGGGCGGGGAAGGTTCCCGCGGGCCATGTGGGCGGCGCGGCCCCGTGTTTCTGCGCAGCCTGGATTAATTGCTTTGAAGGGGGGGGTGCTCTGGGGGTGAGATTTCTCTGCGGCCCACCAAAATGTTCTCACGGCCCACCAGTGGGCTGCAGACCACCGGTTGGCGACCGCTGCTCCAGACAGTCTCCTAGAAAAAAAATTAATGGTTAGGGGACTGGAAGTTAAAACATGGAGGTTTGTCTAATTTAATGAGAACATGATAGTGTTCCAGGATTTGAGGGGCTGCCACAAAGAGGAGGGGGTCAAACTTATTCTCCAAAGCACCCGAAGTCAGGAGAAGAAGCAACAGATGGAATCTAATCAAGGAGAGAAGCAACCAGGAATTAAGGAAGAATTTACAGACGGTGAGGACAGTTAACCAGTGGAACAGCTTGCCACCAGAAGCTGTGGGGGCTTCATCACTAGGGGTTTTTAAGAAGATATTGGACAGCCATTTGTCTGAAAGAGGGTAGGGTCTCCTGCCTGAGAAGGGGGGTTGGACTAGAAGACCTCCAAGGTCCCTTCCAACTCAGTTATCCATCCTTCCTTCCTTCCTTCCTTCCTTCCTTCCTTCCTTCCTTCCTTCCTTCCTTCCTTCCTTCCTTCCTTTCTACCTACTGGAGGTTTTTAAGGAGATACTAGACAGTCTGGAATGCTTTAGACCAGGATCTCCTGCCTGAGCAGGGGGTTGGACTAGAAGACCTCCAAGGTCCCTTCCAGCTCAGTTAATTCTGTTCATAAAAACTACTGGAAACTTTTTCACAGGTTCCCCCCCCCTTTTTTTAAAAAAATTTTGTCTACAAAAAGACAAACATTTTGGTTTTAAAGAAGGCACTGGAGATAATCTTACAGCTTTCTGGGGGATGCAGTGGAAAGGCCAAGGTCATAAACCACCTCACAGAGAGATGAAACTGCTCACATGAGGAGGAATAGCTGAGTTAGAAAAACTCCAATTTTAGATAGACCAAGTCGGTTTAAAAGAATTTTCTGGATTTTTATGGGTGGCTTAAGGCAAACTGCGCCTGGGCCACTGGAAGACTTTATATTTTTGGAAGCCTAAGATGATAGATAGATAGATAGATAGATAGATAGATGGATGGATGGATGGATGGATGGATGGATGGATGGATGGATGGATGGATGGATGGATAGGATTAGATAGACAGACAGACAGACAGATAGATAGATGGATAGATGGATAGATGGATAGATGGATTAGATAGATAGAGAGAGAGAGAGAGAGAGAGAGAGAGAGAGAGAGAGATAAGATTAGATAGATAGATAGAAGATAGATAGATAGATTAGAGATAGATAGATAGATAGATAGATAGATAGATAGATAGATAGATAGATAGATAGATAGAGTCCTCAACTTACCATCAGCGTTGAAGCCAACATTTCCACGGTTAAGCAAGCAAAATTGTTAAGTGAGTCATTTCCCCCCCACTTTATGACCTATTCTGCCCCAGAGAATCGCTGCCGTTGTTAAGTTAGTCAGCCGGTTGTCAAGTCAACTTTGCTTGTCACCAAAGGGGATCACATGAGCCCCGGACACGGCGACTGTCATAAATACAGTTTGTCCTCTACTTACGAGCACAATTGGGCTCAAAATTTATGTTGCTAAGTGAGATGCTTGAGTTCCCCCTCCCTTTTGTGACCTTTCTTGCTGCCGGTGTTTAGTGCAGTGGTCACCAAACGGTGGGCCAGGTGGTCCGCAGAGAAATGTCACTCCCAAAGCAATTAATCCAGGCTGCGCGGGAACACAAAGCTGTGCCGCCCACATGGCCCGCGGGAACCCAAGGCTTGCATCGCTTGTATTGCGAACACCACGAGGTAGTGAGGGGAGGGGGAAAGGCGGAGGGGAACTTGCCCCACTGCACCACACGCCTGGCCTGACCACTGGGCTACTTCTGTCCGCTTCTTTCTTCTTCTGCTTTTGGCTGCAGGCAAGGAAAGCCGCCAAAGTCTTTCTTTCTCTCCCCAAACTCTGCCAGAAATGAGTCTTGGGGACCCTGCAAGGCCTCCTTCTCCAAGAGGCTGTGTAAAGATTCATTTCTGGCGGAGTTTGTGGGAGAGAAAGAAAGACTCTGCGGCTTCTGCTGTTTTCCTTGCATGAAGCCAAAAGTCTCTCCCCTCTCTCTCTCTCTCTCTCTCTCTCTCTCTCTCTCCTCCTGAGAATGGAACTGGAGAGGGTATCCTGCGATCCCAAATAAAGAACGATCGATCGGTAGGAAAGCAGGGTGAGGGATTTCCCTGCAGACTTTTGGGGGGATTTTCCCAGGGTCTCTGGTCCGCGGGATTTAAAATGATGAGTTTGGTGGTCCCTGAAGTCCAAAAGGTTGACGGACCCTGGTTTAGTGAATTCATACTGTTATTCAATTATTGTATTTCCCTGAGAATAAGACCTAACCAGAAAATAAGCCCTAATGTATCTTTTGGAGCAAAAATTGATATAAGACCCGGTCTTATTTGCGGGAAAATACGGTAATAGCACAATTATTAAGTTGCGTAACCTGGTTGTTAAGTGAATCTGGCTTCCCCATTGGCTTTGCTTGCCAGAAGGTCGCAAAAAGGGATCATGTGACCCCGAGGCACGGCATCCATCGTAAATAGGAGTCGGTTGCCAAAGATCTGAATAAAAAACCATGTGACCACAGAGATGCTGCAACGGTCGTAAGTGTGAAAAACGATCGCAAGTCACTTTTTTCACTGCCGTAAATTCAAACGGTAACTAAATGAACTGTTGTAAGTCAAGGACTGCCTGTATCCACATTTTGATCATGTGCTCAGATGGTTATAAGTGTGTGGAGTACTTCCCAGGGCTGTTGTAAATTTTAACCATTTTAAAAACGAGTGGCTGAAATTGGTGGAGAACTAAAAATGTCTTAAGGGCCAAGTTTTTTTTTTTGGCATTCATGTTAGTTGCTGAACTATCTCGGCTGCTGTATGCATCCTTCGGATATATTTTTTTTAATTGTTTTCACTGTTTTGTAATTTTAGACTTGTAAACAGCCCAGAATCCCTTGGGCAACTACAAAAATTGAATGGGTGGATGGATGGATGGATGGATGGGATGGGAGTGGAAGGAAGTTGAAGGAAAAAATGAAGGGAGGGAGGAAGGAAGTAAGGATGGAAGGAAGTTGTAGGAAAGATGAATGCAGGGAGGGAGGGAGGGAGGAAGGAAGGAAGGAAGGAAGGAAGGAAGGAAGGAAGGAAGGAAGGAAAGAAAAATGGAAGGGGAGGGAAGGGGAAAAGGAAAGGAAAGAAGGAAGGAGGAAAGGGGTAGGAAAGGAAGTTGAAGGAAAGATGAATGGAAGGAAGGAGGAAGAGAAAAAGTTGAACGAAAGAAGGAAAAAGAGGGAGGGAGGAATGAAGTTGAAGGAAAGAAGGAAAGATGAAGAGAGGGAGGAAGGATGGAAGGAAGTTGTAGGAAAGATGAATGCAGGGAGGGAGGGAGGAAGAAAGGAAGGAAGGAAAGAAAAATGGAAGGGGAAGGGAGGGGGAAGAGGAAAGGAAAGAAGGGAGGAGGAAAGGGGAAGAAAAGGAAGTTGAAGAAAAGATGAATGGAAGGAGGGAGGAAGAGAAAAAGTTGAACCAAAAAGGAAAAAGAGGGAGGGAGGAATGAAGTTGAAGGAAAGAAGGAAAGATGAAGGGAAGGAGGAAGGATGGAAGGAAGTTGTAGGAAAGATGAATGAGGGAGGGAGGGAGGAAGAAAGGAAGGAAGGAAAGAAAATGGAAGGGGAAGGGAGGGAGGAAGAGGAAAGGAAAGAAGGGAGGAGGAAAGGGGAAGAAAAGGAAGTTGAAGAAAAGATGAATGGAAGGAGGGAGGAAGAGAAAAAGTTGAACCAAAAAGGAAAAAGAGAGGAGGGAGGAATGAAGTTGAAGGAAAGAAGGAAAGATGAAGAGAGGGAGGAAGGATGGAAGGAAGTTGTAGGAAAGATGAATGCAGGGAGGGAGGGAGGGAGGGAGGGAGGAAGGAAGGAAGGAAGGAAAGAAAATGGAAGGGGAAGGGAGGGGGAAGAGGAAAGGAAAGAAGGGAGGAGGAAAGGGGAAGAAAAGGAAGTTGTAGGAAAGATGAATGGAAGGAGGGAGGAAGAGAAAAAGTTGAACGAAAAAAGGAAAAAGGGAGGGAGGGAGGGAGGAATGAAGTTGAAGGAAAGAAGGAAAGATGAAGGAATTTGAAGGAAAGATGGAGGGAGGGAGGGAGGAAGAAGGGAAGGATTCAGTAACAAGGTTGGAAAATCTGACTTAGCAACACAAGTGGCTGGCCAACCATAACAGTATGCAAAACATTTTGAATTTTAAGTAGGGATTTTTTTTTTCTTCCCCTGCTTAAAGGCTGTTTCACTCACAAAGGAAATATTCTTGAATTTGAAACGGGTATTTTGAGCTTCGAGTGAGATAGTTTCATACTCGAGGCCCTTCCGGGATGATCCAGAGTAGCTGTTTTGAAGCGAGAAACAGGATTTTGAACTTGAAACCTTGTTCAAATTCAAAAACATTTCATTTCCCGCTTGCTACCAGCGATCGAAATAGGGGAAGATCAACCTGCCATTTTTGTGCCAGTAGATTTACAGATTAACTGAATTGGAAGGGACCTTGTAGGTCATCCAGTCCAACCCCCCTCCGCCCAATCAGGAGACCTTACACCATTTCTGATCGATGGCAGTCCAGTCTCTTCTTGAAAGCCTCCAGGGATGAAGCTCCCACAACTTCTGAAGGCAACTTCTGTTCCATTGGTTGAAGTTGTCAAAAAGTTTCTCCTTATTTCCAGGTTGAATTTCTCCTGGTTCAGTTTCCATCCATTATTATTCCTTGTCTGGCCTTCAGGTGCCTTGGAGAATAGCTTGAGCCCCTTCCTCCTCTCTGGGGCAGCCCCTCAAGTATTGGAAGATGATCTCCTGTCTCCCCTGGTCCTTCTCTTCACTATTTATTTTTATTTTGTAGTACCGAAATTCAGTGCATCTGTTAACGGGGCATGTTAGTGGGGCGTTCTTTCGGAGGTCTAATAACACGCCCCTCCTCCCAAATTTGGATTGTATTTCTCATTAAGACCCAACCAGCAGGGTCACTGGTCGAGGTTGTAGCATTTGTTCTCCAGAACCCAGCAGGACCTCAGGTGGCCCACTGGCTGAGTTGACCCAATGGGCAAGATTTCTCTGCATCACCTGCAGTGTCCTGACGTTGGTTCACCTTCCGTGTGGAAGAGGCAACCCTGCCGGGCGTTTGGATCATAACTCTTCCTTGGCCCTTTGCTTGAAAGCCTTTGGGGTATTACTGGGGGGTGCAGGGGGGGCACGTCTGCCTCTCCATCTGGTTCTGCTTCCCAGCTTGGTGGGAAGGTAGCTTAGCGGTAGAGCTTGGTGTGGAGGTGATCTTGTCTGCCTGTCTCTCTGCCATCCATCCATCCATCCATTTCTTGTCTGTCATCTCTTTGTCATCTCTGCAGCTTTCCTCTCTATTTCTAACTATATTTCTCTCTGTAATTTGTCTGTTTGTCTGTCTATTCATCCATAGATCCATCCACCCATTTCTGTCTATCATCTCTTTGTCATCTCTATATTTCTATCATCTCTGCATCTATCATCTATTTCTAACCATATTTCTCTTTGTAATTATCTATCTATCTATCTATCTATCTATCTATCTACCCACCCACTTTTCTTTCCTTCCTTCCTTTGTTCCATCAATCCATTTCTATCTATCATCTATCATCTCTATTTCTGTCTATCATCTCTGCATCTATTATCTCTATTTCAAACTATATTTCTCTTTGTAATCTATCTATCTATCTATCTATCTATCTATCTATCTATCTATCTAATCTATCCACCATTATCTATCTATCTATCTATCTATCTATCTCGATCAATCTATCTACCTACCTACCTACCTACCTATCATCTATCTATCTATCTATCTATCTATCTATCTATCTATCTATCTATCTATCTATCTCTACCTACCTACCCACCCACCTACCTACCTACCTACCTATCATCTATCTATCTATCTAATCTATCCACCATTATCTATCTATCTATCTATCTATCTATCTATCTATCTATCTATCATCTGTCTACCCACCCACCCACCCACCTTTCTTTCCTTCCTTAGTTCCATCCATCCATTTCTATCTATCATCTCTTTATCATCTCTATTTCTGTCTATCATCTCTGCATCTATTATCTCTATTTCAAACTATATTTCTCTTTGTAATCTATCTATCTATCTATCTATCTATCTATCTATCTATCTATCCATCCATCCACCTTCCTTCCTTCCTTCCTTCCTTCCTTCCTTCCTTCCTTCCTTCCTTCCTTCCTTCCTTCCTTTCTTTCTTTCTTTCTTTCTTTCTTTCTTTCTTTCTTTCTTTCTGTCCTTCCATACATCTGTCCATCATCTCTATGTCTTTTTCTTTGTCTATATCTATCTTTGGCTTCCTATCATATCATCTTCTATCTTTTATCTGCCTATTTCTATATCTATTGTCTCTATTTCCATCTGTCTGTATCGTCTGTATCACCTATCATCTCTATATCTTTATATCTCTCTCTCAATCTCTATTTCCATTTATCTCTCTTTATATCTCTATATCTCCATCTCTTTCTCTCTCTCTCTATGTCTATCTGTATCCATATTTCTACCTACTTACCTACCTACCTACCTACATTTCTCTCCTCTATTTCTCCTTGTCCGTCCGTCCATCCATCCATATCGTATATTCCTGTTTATCTGTCTATCCATACCTGTCTTTTTATCTATCCATATGCATTTTCAACATTTCCATGGTATGGAACCATAAATTAATCCTGGAACCTGGGTATGTCCAATGGATTTAAAAGAAAAGAAAAGATGAGGGTCTTGTGGGCTTCCTAACACTCCCCTGGTTCTTCCTAGGCCGTTTCCTGGAGACTTGGTCGCCCAGCACTCTTGATCCCACAACTTTGCAAAAAAACCACCTACGACAATGTCCAGCTCGAGCTACCCTCCCAACCAGGGCGCGTTCAGCGCGGAGCAGGGCCGATACCCGGCGCATTCGGTCCAGTATACCTTTCCCAGTGGCCGGCACCAGCAGGCAAGTAGTACAGGGTCCTGGGGGGGGTGGGGGGTGGAATCGGATTCTGGGTAATCCTGCAGGGCTTCCTCCAGGATTCCTTTCTTCTACATATAAGGGGGTCCTTAACATACGACACCTGAACCCGAAATTCTCCAGATGAGCTGTTCAGAGCATCCATTGTTTGGGGATGATGCTCCTTCTGTCGCTCGTTTGATAGGCTGGGCTTTAATTGAGAGGACGCTCCTCCTCCTCCTCCACGGGACTCCTCCTTAGCGTCCCCAGTTTTTGCTCAGCCTTCATGGACATAGGCAGCTTAATTTCCTTTCTCCTGGCCGGAATAGCAAAAGGCTTCAAAAGGAGACAACAAAAAGGGTTGCTTTTCAACTCTAAACAACTCCTTTAAGGCTTGAGAGTTTCAATGAGTCAAGCAGCTCCCTACGATATATAACTCGAGCCAAGGGAGCTCGCCGTAGCTTCAGATAATGATCTCTCGCCCCCAGGACGATCGGAGGTGATAACACTTCAGCCGCATGGCTAGCAACTCACATTACGATCTTTTCAAGCCGAGTCGCTACGATTGCCGCCGCCCGCGCCCGACGGGAGAGGCTCCATTTTAAAAGGGTCCGAGGCTTTTTTTCTCTCCCCTGGGAACACCGTCCGGGGTGGGGGGCATCAGCGCCCATCTGCCCCACCACGCCTTTTTTATTCAAGGGGAAACTCTGCAGTATCGACTCCCCCACAAGGCGCCGAAGTGCTGCTGAGCCGATTTTAACTCATTACCCGCCTAAAGAGATAACGACTGGCGCCATTGCAGACTCGCTAACCATGCCGTAGCGATCTGCATTTTATTTCTGGAACTGTGAGAGGCTTTTCTTTCCCCAAGCCGGGGTCTCCTTCCTGGAACCTGAGAGAAATCACCCTAATACATAGGTGTGTGTATGTATAGGTGGGTAGGTAGGTAGGTACGTAGGTAGGTAGGTAGATTATAGATAGATAGATAGATAGATAGATAGATAGATAGATGATTGATAGATAGATGATAGATGATTGATAGATAAATAGATAGATAGATAGATGATAGATAGATAGATAGATAGATAGATAGATAGATAGATAGATGATTGATAGATAGATAGATGATAGATAGATAGATAGATAGATGATAGATAGATCGAGAGATGACGGATAGATAGATAGATAGATGATTGATAGATGATTGATAGATGATAGATTGATAGATAGATAGATAGATAGATAGATAGATAGATAGATAGATAGATAGATAGATATCCAGATATAATTATTCTATTTTGGACCCTTATTAAGGAGGAAACTGTTGGCTTATGCCCTCACAGAATTAAACAGCAGCACCACAGCGACCACCAAGGCCCATGTCCGCCTGTGCAGGAAGCTGTCGCAGGCCTACATCTTATTTCAGCAATTCCTCCTTTCTAGGCCTATGAGGTGTTCCTAATTTGGCTAATTCGGAAATAATATTAATAACAATAATAATAATAGGAACAAGAATAAGGATTCAGTGTTCTTACATAAGATTATACAAAACTGGGGAGCATTGTTGTAGGGTTCCCTGGCCATTGCTGGCTCAGGCCCCTGGGCGTGCCAACCGCCCAACATTTCGGCCTCATTAACAGTAAAATTTAATAAGCGGTCACAATGGCAAGCGGCAGTAGCTCAAGAGCCGTGTCAAATTCTCAAAACAAACTGAAAGCATTCTAAGGGTACCTCTTAAGCAGCAGAAAAAGACGCTAACAAGCGCCATAAGGTACTAGACAAACACACGAAGAAGTTCACGTGGGAGGAGGAAGAAAATTCTCAAACCTCACCTCCTCCAGGCCTACTTCGGCTCCAGTCCCCCTCTGCAACCACCCCTGAATCTGTCCGTGTAATCCAGATGCAGCGCAGCTGCACAAGATCAGGGAGCCCATCTAGATCGGTGCAAGTGACTCGAAGTGACTCTGTGGCCACATTGCTCCAACAGCGGCCAGATTCTGTCAAGAGGATAACTTACCGGAAAAGATCCCCGCAAAGATGTGACTGTGGATGGAATTAGCAATACGCCAATGTATCTCTGCGGGGGTGCGGCATATTGCTCTGAACAACGGAGCGCTCCTTCTGACTGGAATTCCCTATAACTCCGGTCACTAAGCAGGACAGAGCATCCTTACCCTCAGGTATCTCTCCACGGGAGATTCTGTAGTTTCAGATACACTCCCGCAAGGTAGATAGAAGAAGCGAGGGCTATTGATCGGGTGGAGCCAGAGGACTCTCGAGTTCTCCCGCTCAAATTCTCAAACTCTAGTTAGATTCGCATCGGCTCACATGAAAAGGTGATGGTTGAGGACTCTTGACGACTCTTGACGACTAAAACAACGCTGGCATCATTTGGTTTATAAGAATTCCATGCCATTATCTGTCGAGAGGCCACTTCCCTCACAAGCATCTCCGTGAGGGTCCAGGGGACATTTTTGCCGATTACGGACCGCTTTCTGAGGTTGACTGGTGGGCTTCCTTTTTCAGTTGGCGGCCCGCACAGAATTCTAGCAGCATAGTAACGGCGAGCACCAAGGCCCGTGTCCGCCTGGGCAGGAAGCTGTTGAGCGCCAGGATCACCCAGTTGCAATACTGGTCCTGAAAGGTGTTCTCTATTTGGCCTCACAATTTGATTCCATATTCAGTCATCTAATGATGAGATTGGTAACAGCGCAACCATTTAGGTTAGTAGCTGTGCACAGATATAACAAAAATATTATCAATAATAACAATATTAATGATATCAATATTATTATGAATAATAACATAACAAATTGAATTTACCAAAAAACCGGGTGGGGGGGAGGAAGAGCAAATACCAAGAGGATTCCCTGCCTCCGTTTATATCAGTCCTCTGAACCAGTCAACAGTCCATTAATATCTCATACACATCTAGATACATCGATATAGATATCTCGCCTTGTGGGCTTTAGGTCAGAATCTTCAAAGGCAACCAAAAATACCCCCAGAGGACAATAAACCAACTCAAAGTAGGTAAAAACGTCCTAGAGAGACCTCTAAGGCAACAAAGGATGCCAAGAGACACCAAAACGCGTTAAATGAGCATATCTTAAATTAAAAAATAAAATAAAAATAAATTCATGAGGGAGGTTGAACAGAAGTCTCAGTCCTCTTCCCCAGCCAGGCTGGTCCCAGTTCCAGAGCGCTCGCTTCAGCAGCACGTATACTAAAATTGGAACGATACGGAGAAGATTAGCGTGGCCCCTGCGCAAGGATGACACGCAAATTTGTGTTCCATATTTCACCTTGCCTCCATCCC
Source organism: Pseudonaja textilis (assembly GCF_049901715.1). Classification (NCBI taxonomy): domain Eukaryota; kingdom Metazoa; phylum Chordata; class Lepidosauria; order Squamata; family Elapidae; genus Pseudonaja; species Pseudonaja textilis. The sequence goes on along the minus strand of NC_141990.1, from coordinate 3,418,968 downwards.
TGGGTCTCTCAACGCCATCCAGGAGAGCCTCAGAGGGACCGGTTCAACCCAGGCCTTCAGCAGCGCTACTTGCCTGACCGACAGTTGTGGGACCACCCCGGAATTCCTCCTCCCAGTGGATATCCCTGACAAATTGAAGGCCTGGAAGCGACATGGCCACTTGAAGAGGCATCGCAGCCGGAGCACGGTAGAAGTTGATGGCTAGGCAGCCTCCACAACCTGACCTCGATTCTCACTCGATTTAGTTACTATGCAGAACAGACCTTCGTTACCAGCAGGTACCTCCTTCGGGGGAGTATTACATAATCCAGTTACACATTCACATGAGGCACAGGATGAGGGAGAACTAGAGACCAGGTGGAACAGGTTGAGGAAGGGTCTACTCACAACAGTGACCAAAATCTGTCAAGGGACGGATCCCCTAAAAAAGGGGGGCATGTCATACATTGAAGGCATTAAGCCAGACCACCGACCTTCAGGTCTGTTTCGCCCTCAAGACTTTTTTCAAGTCTCTGTTGTTTCAAAAAAAAAAAAATACCCTACTTCCTGCCTTGATATTCCATTTCCCCTCAGCCCAACAATCGTTACTATAAGGGGGGTGTCAGACGATTTAATCTTCTCTCAACCAATAATGTCAGAGGAAGTCATAACTGTCCCACAGAGGTGCTTGGACCTCATCCAGAAACAAGGGGTCTCTTCAGTGGCGTATACCCCTCTGACAGGGTACGATAGCAAATTTTTAATTTGGTTTTCTCATTCTGCTAAACTTCTCGCCGCCACGATAGTAGGTAAAACAATAATGGCAATTCTCCTCCTCCTCGGCAATTCCAACGGAAGCAGAAAAGGCTCTCAAGTCAAAGGATATACAGGGCCGAGTTGTCCCCATGTATGTCGATCCGATGTGAGGGCCATAAGAGCGGAGTCGGCCTCATCCCACACACCCACCCTTTGTTTTTACTAGATTGTCCGCCATCTGAGGGAGATTATCTCAAATTCCAATATCAGGGCACACAAGGACGCCGCGAAACTCTATTAAATTATCTGCTCAAGCCAGGGCATCTCGAGTTACTCCTCGCCTACTCAGACATTGGCAAGCAGATACCACACAACCAATGGAAGCTTGTTTCCTCCCCAATATAGGGAGATAATTTGGTCGGTGGTGCCCCTGACCTACCCCTGATAGAGACTAGGAGCAGAAAATAAGTTCCTCTCTTTTCATAGACCCCAAAATAGTCCTTCCCGGCTTTCTGAAGGGTTCCTTCGTTCTTTCTACCAGGGACTTTTTCCTCTCCAGACTCCAGGGACCGTCTGGACGCATGAATCACCAACAGTCAGATAGTTTCTGATCCGGAGATAGATACTGAAGGGGAGGGCAGAGCCAAAGAATCTCTTGAGGAACATGAAATAGGCACAACATAGGCCTCACGACGGTGGCCCTATTGGTGGAAGGCTCAAGCCTTTGACGGACAGACGGGATGCCTCCACCTCTCTTTCCTGGGTTAGAGGTATCAGAAGATTCGGCCTGGCTACAGAATTTCTATCCTCTCCCCGGAACCTTTGCATTACTTGCCTTCTCTCCGGGGATCCTGTTAAAGGGAGCACGATGGAGACAGCTATTGTTAGTTTATTGCAGATCCAGGCAACCGACCTGTGCCACCGGATCAGCAGGGGCAATTTTAGTTTTAAAACGACTTTAATCGATCCCTAGTTCACAGGAGGCTTAAGATGAGCATACTGAACTCTGAGCTTCAGAAGGGGCGATTTTCTACCCTCCGTTGACTTAATGGAGGCTCATCCCCACACTCCAGTTAGATCCTCACATAGCAAACCTCTTAGTTTCTGTTGTAATACTCAACGCTTTGAATGCATTGCGCTGTCCTTTGGGTTGTCATCTGCCCAAGGTTCTTAGGAAGGTTCTGATGGCTCTGGCTGTCCATCTCAGGGGAACACCTGTTAGACGGCAGTCTTACTTATATGACGTTTCATTATTATCTTGTTCATATCAACAGGCAAAGGGGAGGCCTTAGCATCGGTTATCACTAGGAGAGACTTGCAATCCACCTGTCATCACTCACACAAATGCCATTTTCTTGCACGGGACTACAATCTTACATCTTCTTGTAGTGCATTGATATCACACATGGGACGTCAACAAGGTCCTTACCGCACTCAAGAAAACTCCCTTTGAGCCCATGTAGACCATGCGTCTCCGTTCCTAACGTACAAGGTAGTTCCCTTGGTTGCCATGACATCGGCCAGTTACATCTTGGATCTAGTAGCCTTGTCAGTTAGACAGGAGCTCTGTATTTTTTCACACAAAGTGGTCCTTAGTCCAGATCCATCTTTCATCCATAGATAAATTTTGGGTTTCCACAGACCATGGGAACTGATACTCCCGTACATTTGTCTGAAACCGGCATAAAACCTGGCACGACAATGCCAACAATCTAGATGTAAGGTGAGCTTTCTGCATATATTTCAACCGCACCGATGTGCGTTAGGAAACGAAGGTTCTCTTCGTTTCTTTTCAACCACCCACCGTTGGGTGCAAGACCCCTTCCTCAATGACCAGGAAGTGGCTGAGAGCACAATTCCCAAGTCCTATGAGACAACAATCTCTTCCTGTACCCAGGGGCATCACTGCTCATTCGACCTGGAGCGCCGCGATGTTGACAACACGGGCCACAAGCGCCAATACCGAAAATGTACAAGGCGACAACATGGGCCTCACCATCGCCTTTTATTTAGAAACCGTTAGAATGAAGTCTTCGCTTCTACGGGGGCTGCCTTTGACAGGAAAGTGTTAAAAAGGGCGCATAGGGACCAAGAAAAACGGGAATCGGAACCAGACGGAAGCCCTCCCGTAGGACACGGCCAAGCTTTGGCGTGTCCCAAACAGTGGATGCTCTGAACAGCTCATCTGGAGAAGGGGCGTTGGGACTTACCTGACGCGCCTTTTCTCTGTGAGCCGTGAAGAGCATCCATCCCCACCCGTATTCGTTTGGTGGGATGCTATTCCGGCCAAGTATTAGAAAGGGCAAAGGAGAAGAAATATTTAATCACTTCGACTTCGCCAAAACTGGGGACGCTGGGGAGGAGTCCCGTGGAGGAGGAGGAGGAGGAGGGTCCTCCCAATTAAAGCCCAGCCTATCAAACGAGCGACAGAAGACGCATCATCCCCCCCCCCGCCAAACAATGGATGCTCTGAACAACTCACAAAGAAAAGGGCGCGTCAGGTAAGTACCAACGCCCCTCCTGTGGCCAAGCAAGAAAGCGCTGTCAGTTTTGGGATTTTTCTTGCCACGGTTGTTAAGCGAATCGCTGCCCTTGTTAAGCGAACCTGGCATCCCCCGGTTGACTTTTTCTCATCGGAAGGGTCGCAAAAGGGTGTGTTTGTGTGTGTGTGGAAATCACACGATTCCGGGATGCCGCAACGGTCATCAGGATGAATCAAAGCTGGCGAGAGTCTGAATTTGGATCGCGTGATTATGGGGATGCTTCAATGGTCGTACGTGTGGAAAAACAGTCAAAGCAGGGGGTGGCATTCTACTGGTTTGGACCGGTTCTATATAACCGGTTGTTACGATTCTGTGCAGTTCTGGAGAACCAGCAAATTGTGGTCCTGGCTGGTCCCTCCCCTCCCTGCCCAGCCGTCCTCTCCCCGCCCAATCAGTCCTTATCGTGCCTGCGCAACATCGCTGACTGCGTTCTCCCCGCCCAGTCACTCCTTAAGATATTTTTTTCCCCTCCCGACAATCAGCTGTTCTGATGATCAGCCCTGCCAGGATCCCCCTCGCTGTCTTACTCCTTCGCCCAGGAAGCTTCCCTGGGGCCCTGGAAGGCAAAAAATGCAGGGGGGGGGCGAGTGGGGGCTCTATTTTTTGCCTTCCTGGGCCCCAAGGAAACCTTTTGGGAGCAAAAATGCTCCCCTGACTTCCTAAGGCACAAGAAGGCCCCAAAACATTGGGGTGAGGGGTTGGCTGCAAACCCCCCCCAAAACCCACGGCTACCCAGTCACATGGTCACGCTCACCTAACCACGCCCACCTAGCCATGCCCAGAGAACCGTTTGTTAAAAAAAATTTTCGAATCCCACCCTGGGTCAAAGTCACTTTTTTCAGTGACTTTTCAATTGCAAGAGCGATGTAACCGTTTGGTCGCGAAATCAACCGTTGTAAGTCAAGGATGACCTGTACTCTTATAAGTTGAAACGATTAAGTGGAGGACTAATCTGTAAATGGAATAAGCATTTTCTAACCTAAACCAGTCCCAAAGGTGTTTTTTTTTTTTTTTTTCCAAAAGGCAATTGGACTTTTCTGGTGGTGGTTTGTCCTTGGAAGATATTTTGCTTCTCATCCAAGAAGCTTTTTCAGCTCTGATAGGCTGGTTGGGAAAGGAAGGATTTATACTCCTTGCAGACAGCTGGTCATTTGCGTCCTTTTTAGAGAGTCGTTGAGGCCACCTGGAGGTTTATCCATGCCCTCCGGGTCTCCTGAGTAGTGCAGATCGGTGTGGAGCTTTCTTGGAATTATTGAGAGGTCTGCGTTACAGTAGGCCTCATACCCATTTTGCACACTCAGGTGACCCTGAGGACACGGATAAACCTCCAAGTGGCCTCAACAGCTCTCTAAAAGGATGCAAAGGACCAGCTGTCTGCAAAGAACATAAATCCTTCCCTTGCCTGCTATGCTCAGAGTCCAATAGCACTTAGACTTGTATATGCCATCTTACAATGCTTTTACAGCCGTCTCTAAGTGGTTTACAGAGCCAGCCTATTGCTCCCCCCAACAATTTTGGGTCCTCATTTTACCCACCTTGGAAGGATGGAAGGCTGCGTCCACCTTGAGCCTCGTGGGATTTGAACTGCCAAATTGCAGGCGCCGACAAGTCAGCAGAAGTAGGCCTGCAATATTGCACTCTTAACCACTGCGCCACCGAAGCTCATGAGAAGCGAAACTTCTTCAAAGGAAAAAAAAGCACAATCAGCGAAAAATTTGGAAATGTCACCAGACACGTGGAATATACTACCATATGTGGTGGATGTGTACAGAAGCTAAAAGATATTGGATTAAAATAAACACATGGTTGGAAAAGATGATAAAACAAACACACAGATTTAAAAACCAGAGATATCATTATTGGGGATTTTACCCGAAAACTATAGTAAAGAAAAAAACATACTTCATCATACATATATTAACAGCAGCTAGAATTGTATTTACTGAAAACTGGAAAAAATGAAAAGATTCCGATAGAGGAAGAGGTGATTATGAAAATATTGGAAAGTGCAGAAATGAGTAGATTAACATTGGCAATTAAAGAACAAGAAGGAGCGGACTATTATATGAGATTTATTTTAAAAATGGTTGGAAAAATAAAGTAAGAAGTTGAATGATATTCCGAATGTAATCCTAGTAAATGTATACATAATATAAATACTTGTACAAGTAAAACAATCTGGATAGGTATATTCAATTTGTTGAATACTTGCAAATATGACGATCGATATAGAAGCTATGATAAAAGGAATGATGTTAAGAGTATAGAGATTGATATATAAAATAGGGTATGAGAATATGAAATCATTAAAACAATAATATGTATTAATATCAAATGATGTAAGAAAAGAATAGCCAAGTGGAATTACTGTCATTGTTTGTTTCAAAATGTAAAACTCCCTGGAACCACACCGTTCACACAACGATGTGTTTATAAAAATAAAACAATAAAAAAAAAATTGTAAAAAATAAATAAAGACTTGCGCACAAGATATATGTACCCAGTCCACACACCCTGTGTAACCGAAAGATGGATTTATTTTAAAATAAAATTTTTAATAAAGTTAAATAAATAAATATTTAAACAAATTTAAATAAATCAGTCCCTGTAAATAAATAAATAAAAGTTTAAATAAATAAACGTAAGTAAATTTAAATGAGGTTGGGAAACCCTTTTCTAAAGCCGGGGATGTTGGAGAAGACTTCTGCTTGGTGAAGGCCACCAGAAGGAAGGCCAGATGTCCGTGGAGATCCCTCCAGAGAAGGCGGACCAGGTCTCTGGTCTCAGTCTGTTTGGTCCTGCCTTGAGATGCCTCCCTCTGCCCTTAACGGCCATTCCTGTCCTTCCTTTCCTTCACAGGAGTTTGCGGTCCCGGATTTCCGCACGTCCCACTTGGAAGTCGGCCAGGGTAGCCAACTTCTACAGCAGCAGCAGCAGCAGCTCCGCCGTCGGCCCTCTTTGCTTTCCGAATTTCATCCGGGCTCAGACCGGTAAGCTTTGGTCTTCTCTCTGCGGCTGTTGGTGTTGTTATTGTTGTTGTTGTTGTTGTTATTATTATTATTATTATTATTATTATTATTATTATTTTAGAGGAGCTCTGAGCCTGTCCTTGTTTCAGGCGGGGTGAGGTGTGATCCAAGAGGGCGGTGTTAGCACTGCGGGGCGGGTTTATCCTTGGGCAAGCCCATCTTATTAGAGGCAGCTTTTTGTGGGGTCCTGGATGCTTCCCTGAGTTTGGTAGTTTTGCGACCCAACTAGGTAACGTCAGTGCTAGAAGGGAGGAGTGGTTTTGCGAGGAGAAAGGGAAGAGGGGGAGTAGGAGGAGAGGGGAGAGGACTATGGGGTCCCTGGTGCTCTCTGAGTTTGGTGGTTTTCCTGCAGCGGTTTCGTTATCCAACTAGGTGACACCGTCAGGTCTAGAAGGCAACGGGTGTGAGGAGGAGGAGGAGGAGGAGGAGTGTGGGCCCCTGGGGGTCTCAGTTGGTGGTTTTCCTGCAGCTCTTTCATGACCCAACTAGGTAACTTCATCAGGGCTAGAATGGAGTGCAGTTTGCTCTCTGTTTTTATGTATGTATGTATGTATGTATGTGTGTGTGTGTATATATATATGTTTTCTGAGGTTCTCGCGGGTATTTGTATGTGGACCTTTGGTTATTCGGGTTTTCTCCCGCGTACTGCCAATCTTACGCGGGAGAAAACCCGAATAACCAAAGATCCACACACACACACACACACACACACACACACACATTGGCTACAATACACGACAACCCCATTTCCAAGGATAAAAATAACATCGTCATGAACATGACAGGACAAGCCATGGTAAGTAAATCCCTTCTTACACGGATGATGCTACTTAGTTTATTGATTAAATTAATTGTCTGCAAGAAAACCACCACGTTCTGAGAGCAACAAGGGCCTCAAAGTCCTTTTCCTCCTCTTCCTCTTCTTCCTCCTCCCCTTCCTCCTCCTCCTCCTCTCCATAAACCCCACTCCCTTCTAGCATTGATGATGTTCCCTAGCTGGATAAAGAAAAGTCTGCAAGGAAACCACCCGGCTCAGAGAGAACCAAGACAGCCCTCCCTCCTCCTCCTCCTCCTGCTCCTCCTCTAGCACTGATGATGTTCCCTAGTTGGGTCGTGAAAAGTTTGCAAGAAAACCCCCAAACTCAGAGCACCAAGGACCCTAAAGTTCTCCTCCTCCTCCTCCTCCTCCTCCTCCTCCTCCTCCTCCTCCTGGCGTTAATGGTGCCACCTACTTCAATCTGCAAGAAAATGTCTAAGTTCAGGGAGACCAGGACCCTACAGTTGTCATCCTCCTCCTCCTGCTGCTGTTGTTCCTCTCCTCTCCTCCTTTCCATAAACCCCCTTCTCTTTGTAACATTGATGATGTTACATAGTTGGGTAAAGAAACGTTTGCAAGGAAACTAAGTTCAGAGAGAACCAAATCGCACTCTTTCCTCCTCCCCACCCCCTTCTCCCCTTCCTCCTCCTCTTCCTCCTCCTCCTCCTCCTCCTCCTCCTCCTCCTCCTCCTCCTCCTCCCTGCAAGCCTCCTTCCCTTCTAACACTGATGATGTTACCTAGTTGGGTAAAGAAACCACCAAGTTCCGAGAGCGTCAAGGACTACCACAGTTGTCCTCCTCCTGTCCCTCCTATTTCTTCACTTCTCTTCCTAAACCCCCTTCCCTTCTAGCATTGATGATGTTGGGTAATAAACATCATCTAGAAAACAACCAAGCTCATAGAGCCCCCAAGACCCCACGATTCAACCCTGAGCTATAAATATTCTCTTCTATCCATTACAATTTTTTTTTTTGGTTTGTTCGTTTAAATTTTTCTTGGGTGGTTTAGGGAGACCTCGGATCGGGGCAGCTCTGGCTGTTTGGTTTTTTTCCCTCTCCCCAGCTCCGAGCTTCTTCCTCACTCTCCCCTCTTCGCCTTCCTCTTCTTCCTCCAGGCCTCAGGAGAGGAGATCGGGCTACGAGTCCCAGTTCCACGCTGGCCCTTCCCAAGCCGACCACGATGCGCTGGACTCCAAGCGGCCACGCCTGGACCAGGTTTCGGACTCTCATTACCAGCGGGTCAGTGCCACTGCGGTCCTGCCCTTGGCCCACCAGCTCCAGGAAGGGCTGCGCTCATCGGACCTGAAGAAGGTAAAGACAGAACCTGGTGGGGCAGAGACTTTTCGGGCAGCCAATCAAGGGGTAATACACAGGGGTGGGATTCTACCAGTTCGCACCTATTCGGTAGAACCGGTTGTTAACATTCTAAGCAGTTGGGAGAACCGGTTGTTAGAAGAAATTACTGGACTAATCCTGTAAGGAAGGCAGGAAGGAAACATTCTGGTGTTGCTTACAGAAACTGCCTCTCCGTTAACCCTTATTACATTCTTGGCAGGACTAGACTTCCTGTCTCTGGAACTTCTCTTCCCCTCCTTTGCTGATACTTTGCTTGTGTGGAGTGACCATTCAAAGTTACAGTGGCACTGAAAAAAGCGACTTATGACCCTTTTTCACACTTACGACTGTCGCAGCATCCCCACAGTCATGAGTGACCAGGCGAGGAGACGCGTGTCTTGATGTGGGTGATACTGAGTTGGCCACACCCAGCCAATAACATGACCACCAAGCCATATCCACCCATCACATGACCACCAAGCCACGCCCACCAACTAAGCCACGCCCACAGAACCGGTTGTTAAAAAATTTGAATCCCACTCCTGGTAATATTGGTAGTCCTCGACTTACGACCGTAATTGGGACCATTGCGCAGCGAGGCAGTTGTTAAGTGAGTTTTGCCCCCTTTTTACAACCTGTCTGGCCACGGTGGTTAAGTGAATCGCTGCAGCTGTTAAATTAGCCACACAGCCATTAAGCGAATCGGGCTTCCCAGTCTACTTTGGTTATCATGTCACAGTGGGATACACGGCTTGCTGGAAGCTAATAAAAACTATTTATGCTCAAGTTTTTTTTCAGGCGCATCGACTGGGTGTGATTAAAAAGAAATAACAACCCCTTGGTGGTGTGAACTGAGCTCTGTCTGTTTTTCTCATACGCGTGTATGGCTAGTCTAGAGCAGGGGTCTCCAACCCTGCTAACTTGAAGTCTTGTGGACTTCAACTCCCAGAATTCCTCACCCAGCGAAGCTGGCGAGGAATTCTGGGAGTTGAAGTCCACAAATCTTAAAGTTGCTAAAGTTGGAAACCCCTGGTCTAGAGAACGGAAGGACTAGGAATAGAAGAGAAGAGAATGTAGAAGAGAATAGAACAGAATGTAGAATAAAAGAGAAGAGAATGTAGAAGAGAATGTAGAAGAGAAGAGAATATAGAAGAGAAGAGAATGTAGAAGAGAAGAGAAGAGAAGAGAAGAGAATGTAGAATAGAAGAGAATATAGAATAGAAGAGAAGAGAATAGAATAGAATGTAGAAGAGAATAGAATGTAGAAAAGAGAATGTAGAATAGAAGAGAAGAGAATATAGAATAGAAGCGAATAGAAGAGAATAGAATAGAATAGAATAGAAGAGAAGAGAATGTAGAATAGAATAGAATGTAGGAGAGAAGAGAGGAGAATGTAGAATAGAAGAGAATAGAATAGAATGTAGAAGAGAAGAGAATTTAGAATAGAATAGAAGAATAGAATAGAAACTAATAGAAGAGAAGAGAATAGAATGTAGAAGAGAATAGAATGTAGAAAAGAGAATGTAGAATAGAATAGAATAGAATAGAATAGAATGTAGGAGGAAGAGAAGAGAATGTAGAATAGAAGAGAATGGAGAAAAGAGAATGGAGAAGAGAAGAGAATATAGAATAGAAGCGAATAGAATAGAATAGAATAGAATAGAATAGAATATAGAATAGAAGCGAATAGAATAGAATAGAATGTAGGAGGAAGAGAGGAGAATGTAGAATAGAAGAGAATAGAATAGAATGTAGAAGAGAAGAGAATTTAGAATAGAATAGAAGAAGTATGTAGAATAGAATATAGAAGAGAAGAGAATGTAGAATAGAATAGAATTCTTTATTGGCCAAGGGTGATTGGACACAGATGGAATTTGTCTTTGTGCAAATGCTCTCAGTGTCCATAAAAGAAAAGATACATTCATCAAGGGTCAAGAATTATCAGGTACAACACTTAATAATAGTCATAGGGGACAATAGAATAGAGGGATATAGGAATTGAATTTAAATAGGATGGGATGGTGTAGAGTTGTAATTGCAGGAATGTTCCAATCTCGGATGGCAAACCTCAGATAAAGAATGTTTCCAAGCAAATACAACTCAGGTAAACAAAGTCACTAATCTAAAGGAGGATTAGAGAGAGGAAGTAAACATACGTTAGACTTTAACTAGAGATAATTAATTGTATGGATTACTGTGCTAAACAGTAATGAAAGTTAAGCAGTAACCAAAGTTAACCAGTGATGGAAGACAACTAAAAATGTGTATAAATGCAAGACTAGACTCCAGTAAAGATCATCATGATTCAGTTGTTCATGATCAAACAACTCGACTGCCTCGTCATTACAACAAGTGGTGCCTCTTACTTCGTCCGGCAAGGATTTGGTGCACCTTCAACCCTTTGTGGTTTCTTCAACCTTTTGGTTTCTGTAAGTACGGGGTCTTCGCTTTCGGAGGAACAAAGGAAGCATGTAAATGAATTAAGCTATTTGTTGAAGAAAAATAATACCCGAGGTACCACAGAGAAATCTCTTAAGGCTGGTCCAGGAGATTGCAGCTCAGTGCCTTATGGTACCCAGAAAAGGGGTCTTTAAAATTAATTGATTGGAAACATTCTTTATCTGAGGTTTGCCATCCGAGATTGGCACATTCTTGCAATTACAACTCTACAGGATGGGAAGGGATGGAACGGGATATAGAATAGAAAAGAAATTACAATAGTAGAATAGAATAGAAATTAGAGTAGAATGGAAATTAGAATAGAATAGAAATAGAATAGAATAGAATAGAGTAGAATTCAAGTGTGATTGAACACACAGGGGATTTGTCTTTGGTGCATAAGCTCTCCAGCGTACATAAAAGAAAAGATAAATTTGTAAAGAGTCAAAAGATACAACACTTAGTAAGAATCATAGGGTACAATAAGCAATCAAATCAAACTAGGAAACAGTCAATATAAATTGTAAGGATACAAGCGACAAAGTTCCAGTCATACAGTCACAAGTGGGAGGGAATGGGTGATAAGGAGTGATGAGAAGATTAACAGTAATAATAGTGCAGACTTTGTAAATAGTTGGACAGTGTTGAGGGAAATATTTGTTTAGCAGAAAGATGGCATTTGGGGGAAGAGAAAGTGTCCCTTGTGTCTAGTGGTTCTGGTGTGCGGTGCCTATAGCGTCGTTTTGAGGGTGGGAGTTGAAACAGTTTATATCCAGGATATGTGAGGGGTGTATAGATATTTCACAGGCCTCTTTTTGACTCGTGCAGGATACAGTCCTCCATGGAAGCAGGTTGGTAGTAAATTGTTTTTTCTGCAGTCCTAATTCCTCTCTGGAGTCTGTGTCCTGTTGGGTTGCAGAACCGAACCAGACAGTTCTAGAGGTGCAGATGACAGGCTCCATCATTCCTCTGTAGAACTGGATCAGCAGATCCTTTTGGGCAGTTTGAGCTTTCTGAGTTGGCGCGGGAAGAACCTTCTTTGTGGTGCTTTTCTGACGACGCTTTTGATGTCAGAGGGAGACATGATAGCAGTACTCTGATATTTTATGGGCTGCCCCAAAGAAGAGGCAGGTCAAACTTACTTTCCGAAGCACCCGAAGGCAGGACGGGAAGGGATGGATGATGCAGACGATACAGATAGAAACGAATCAAGGAGAGAAGCGACCCGGAATTAAGGAGAAACATCCTAACAGTGAGGAGACTTAACCAGGGGAACAGCTGGCCACCAGAAGGGATGGGTGCTCCGTCGCTGGAGGTTTTGAAGAAGAGACTGGACAGTCCCTTGTGTCAAATTGTACAGGACAGGGATGTCAGACTGGTTTTCTTCGAGGGCCAGATCGGCATTGTAGCACTCCTCTGTGGGCCGGGGGGCATGGGGGGGCAAGACAGATGCCTCCTGAGCATCCTGCTGGGCCAAAACGGGGGGGAGAGGGTTCGCACTCAGACCCCCCGTGCCTTGTTTTCTTCCTCCTGTGGCCTCCTGCAGCACTCCGCTGGCCATTTTTCGGCCTTTTTGGGCTGTTTTGTACCCATTTGGGGCCTGTTTTTCAGCCTGTTTTCCAGGGCCCTTTTGGCTTGTTTTTCAGCCTGTTGTGGGCCCATTTTTTTTGGCCTTTTGGGGGGCCTGTTTTTTGGGGGGCTGTTTTGGGCCAGTTTTCCAGACTGGCAGAGTGCTGCAGGAGGCCATGGAAGGTGACAACAAGGTGCCAGTGGGGACACGCAGCCCACTTTTGCCGCCAGAGGCACCGTGGGCCGGTCCCTTGGTATTTCCAGGCTGGCCCCACGGGACGGATTTAAGCACCCCGCGGACCAGCCTGTGGGCCTTCAGTTTGACACTCCTGGGATAGGAGCTCCTGGCTGGGGAATTCTGGGAGTTGAAGTTGGGACAAGAAGCAACGGAAGGAAGCTAACCCGGGAGAGAAGCAACCTGGAATTGAGGAGAAACTTTCTAACAGTGAGGACAATTAACCAGGGGAACTACCTGCCACCAGAAGATGTGGTTGCTCCATCACTGGAGGTTTTCAAGAGGAGACTGGACAGCCATTTCTCCGGAATGGTATAGGACAGTGGTGGTGAATCTTTTCGGCATCGAGTGCCGAAATGGGAGCGTGCGCGCACCGCAAACCAGAAGAGCACCTCCCTGGCGCGCCACGCAGGAGCGCCGGAAACCGGAAGCTCAGCTTCCTGGTGCACGCATGCGCGCCAGCCACTTGGTCTTCTGGTTTATAACACACATGTGCATGGGAAGACCAGTTTGCTGGTTGCATGCATGCGCACCGGGGAGTGCTCCCGCGCAGGGGTGGGATTCAGATTTTTTAATAACCCGTTCCATGGGCGTGGCTTAGGTGGGTGGTCGTGGCTTGGTGGTCATGTGACTGGGTGGACGTGTCTTGGTGGTTATGTTATTGGCTGGGTGTGGCCAACTCAATATCACTCACATCGAGGTATGCATCTCCTCGCCTGGCCTTGTGACTCTGGGGATGCAACGGTTGTAGGTGTGAAAAATGGTCATAAGTCACTTTTTTCAGTGCCATTGTAACTTTGAATGGTCATTCCACACAAGCAAAGTACCAGCAAATGAGGGAAAAAGAAACTCCAGAGAAGTTCCAGAGACAGGAAGTCTCGTCCTGCGAAGAATGTAATAAGGGTTAATGGAGAGGCAGTTTCTGTGAGTAACACCAGAATGTTTCCTTCCTGCCTTCATTACGGGATTAGCCCTGTAATTTCTTCTAATAACCGGTTCTCCGAACTGCTTAGAAGGTTAACAACTGGTTCTATAGAATAGGTGCAAACTGGTAGAATCCCACCCCTGCTCCCGCGCATTTGAAGGCCAGCTGGCCAGCATGCATGCGCGCATGAACACCAGCTGGCTGGCGTGCACATGCGCCCTGGGGAAGTTGCTCTTCTGGTTTCCGGTGCTCTTGTGCGCACGAAGACCAGCTGGCCGGAACCCGGAAGAGCAACGGGTGACGGCTGGCCTGCCTGGAGAGATGGCTCTGCATGCTACTTCCAGCATCCGTGCCATAGGTTCACCGTCACAGGTAGAGGATCTCCTGCTTGAGCAGGGGGTGAGACTAGAAGACCTCCAAGGTCCCTTCCAGCTCTATTCTGACTTAAACTCCCAGAATTCCCCAGCCACAAACCACCCTTGCTGAGAATTCTGGCATTGGGAGACCCTGGATGGGGGAAGGCTCTATATTTGCTGGCTGGCTTCAGGTCAAGTTTAAACGTCTTGGCGGGTGATTAATGTTTAACTCGTGTTTTCCGAGCAAAGGTTGAGAGGCGGCAGGACTGGTTTTTGTCCTTTATTGACACCTGGCCTCACCTTCCGGCCCGCTGCCAGTTCTCCCTGCTCTTATCTGCTCCTGGGGCTGCTTTTTGTGAGCCAGGTGGGCATGTGGCATGGATGGGCATTGTAATGATAAAGAACCTTTCCTGGGGACATCAGAGCCATACTTGGAGAGCCAATTTGGTCTAGTGGTTAAGGCACCAGGCTAGAGACCGGGAGACGGTGAATTCTAGTCCCACCTTAGGCCTGAAGGCCAGCTTGGTGACTTTGGGGTCAATCACCAGGAGACAGTGAATTCTAGTCTAGTTCTATACCTTAGCCATGAAATCCAGCTGGGTGACTTTTGGGCCAATCACCAGGAGACAGTGAGTTCTAGTCCTGCCTTAGGCATGAAAGCCAGTTGGGTGACTTTGGGTCAGTCACCAGGAGACTGGGAGTTCTAACCCCACCTTAGGCATGAAAGCAAGCTGAGTGACTGGGTCAATCCCCAGGAGACAGTGAATTCTAGTCTAGTTCTATACCTTAGCTATGAAAGCCAGCCGGGTGACTTTGGGGCCAATCACCAGGAAACAGTGAGTTCTAGTCCTGCCTTAGGCATGAAAGCCAGCTGTGTGACTTGTCCAATCACCAGGAGACGGTGAGTTCTAGTCCCACTAGGCATGAAAGCCAGTTGGGTGACTTTGGGTCAGTCACCAGGAGACAGTGAATTCTAGTCTAGTTCTATACCTTAGCCATGAAAGCCAGCTGGGTGACTTTGGGCCAGTCACCAGGAGACAGTGAGTTCTAGTCCCGCCTTAGGCATGAAAGCCAGTTGGGTGACTTTGGGGTCAATCACCAGGAGACAGTGAGTTCTAGTCTAGTTCCGCCTTAGGCATGAAAGCCAGTTGGGTGACTTTGGTCCAGTCACCAGGAGACGGTGAGTTCTAGTCCCACCTTAGACATGAAAGCCAGTTGGGTGACTTTGGGTCAGTCACCAGGAGACAGTGAATTCTAGTCTAGTTCTATACCTTAGCCATGAAAGCCAGCTGGGTGACTTTGGGCCAATCACCAGGAGACAGTGAGTTCTAGTCCCGCCTTAGGCATGAAAGCCAGTTGGGTGACTTTGGGGTCAATCACCAGGAGACAGTGAATACTAGTCTAGTTCTATACCTTAGCCATGAAAGCCAGCTGGGTGACTTTTGGGTCAATCACCAGGAGACGGTGAGTTCTAGTCCCGCCTTAGGCCTAAAGGCCAGCTGGGTGACCTTGGGCCACTCACTCCCAGTCCAACCTACCTTAAAGGGTTGTTGTGGCGAGAATAAGAGGAAGAAGGAATATTGTATGTGTTCACCTTCATACTTATAAAAAAGGGGATAGAAATAGATAAAATAAAAATAAATTTATCTATTTTGGAAATGCAGACTGCTCACTAAATAAACAGTCATTTAGTGACCGTTCGATCTCAGAATGGCACTGTCTGTGGAGATTGTCTGTCATCCAAGTCACGGTTATCCCAAGGTGCTTTTTCCAGAGGCAAGTGGACGTCCTTGTTTTTCTTTGAAGACGTTTCGCTTCTCATCCACGAAGCTTCTTCCAGCTCTGACTGGATGACGGGGAACGGAGAGATCTCTACTCCTTTGCAGGCGGCTGGTCGTTTGCATCCTTTTATAGAGAGCCGTTTGAGGCCACTCGGAGGTTTATCCGAGGGGTGCAAATGGGTGTGGAGCCTTCTTGGAAGGACCGTGTTGTAGACTGGAGATAGATGACATCCTCCCCTCCCCTTCTGTTGATAGAGGGGGTTCAGTTTGGAGATAGATGACCTCTTGGACCCCTCTTTCAAACCAGCGGTCCAAAAGGTGGACTTTGCTGTCTTGAAAAGAGCGGCCTTTGTCTTTCAAATGCAGATCGAAGTGCTGAATCTTGTCCGGAGGGCTTGGTTCTCCCATGTTGTGCCGTGCGTTGGTGAAGCGGCCTGTTTGGTTTCCCCAGTCTGCCCAAATCTCTCTGCGCTGGACTGCCTCTATACGCCACCTTGCTCCATTTCCATCGGGGTCTTTTATCCTTGGGGTGGACAAAGCTTCTCTGCCTTCGTGTATTCTTGGGTTTGAAGGGCGCACGTAGGTTGTGTTGGCTGAAGAGCTTTCCCGATCTTCCTGCAACGCTTTGAACGACAGCGTTGCTTCGTTTACGGTTCTCTCCGTTGTCCGTTATGGACGAGCTCCTGTAGGGTCCTTTTTTTTCTCTTTTTTTTTGAGATTGGATGAAGGCCCCCCTTGGGATAGCCACGCGTTCTGAGGGCTTCCTTGATGTGTTTTCATTCTTTTTTTCAGGGTTCAGATGGCTGCCATTTTGTGCTCCCGTGGGTGGTGGGAATCAAAATGCGGTGGGGAATTAAAATCATTCCCTTCCCCAGAGCTGAAGAAGCTTCTTGGATGAGAAGTGAAACGTCTTCAAAGAAAAAAACAGAAAAGTTTCAAACCCAACGGTCCTCTCTGTCCAAAAGGTGGACTTTTGCTGTCTTCAAAAACCTTTGTCTTTTGGATCAACCAGGGACTTTGCGATGTCCCTGGGATCAACAGAATGCACCCCTCGCTATCACCGTCTCTGCGGGACGGTTTAGGTCCGTTGGGACCGACCAGGGGCGAAGATATCAGCTGCGATCTCGGAGCCCCGAGATCGCAGCTGTATCGCAGCGACGTAGCTCCGCCTTCTCCCGTGTTCTCCTGTGTTGCGCCACGCGTTTGTGAAGTGGCTGTGTTGTGTCCCCAATCTGCACATGGCTCACTGCGTTGGACGGCCTAGAACGGTGATGGCGAACCTTTTCGTTGCGGTGTGCTGAAAGCCTGTGCACGCTTGGTACCCACAATGCAATGCGCCCTGCCCCCCCCGCCCTGCGCATGCACTGGCAACACCCCCATCGCGCCCTTACCTGCACTGCGCATGTGTATGCCTCCCAGTTGATTTCTGGCCCGTCTGAGGCCTTTTTCACCCTCCCAGAAACTCGAGGGAAGCCTTTGGAGCCTCAGGAGGCTGAAAAAAACCGTTTTTGCACTTCCGGTATTTCCAGAAGGCCCATTTTTCAGCCTCCTGAGGCTGCAGAGGCTTCCTTGAGCCTCTAGGAGGGCGAAAAAGGCCTCAAAGGGCCGAAAAAATCAGCTGGGAGATGCACGCATGCGCAGTGCCGGTAAGTTTGGCTGCGGTTCACGTGCCTGCACTACATTGCTCAATTCGTGTCTGGGTGTCTCTCTCTCTCTCTCTCTCTCTCTCTCCCTCCTCTCTCTCTCTCTCTCTCCCTCTCTCCTTGCTCTCTCTCCCTCTCTCCCCCTCCCCCCTCTCTCCTTCCCCCCTCTCTCTCCCCCCTCCTCCCTCCCTCCTCCCTCTCTCTCCCTCTCCTCCCCTCTCCTCTCCCTCTCTTCTCCCCTCTCTCTCCCTCTCTCCCTCCCTCCCCCTCTCTCTCTCTCTCTCCCCCCCTCCCTCTCCCTCTCTCTCTCTCTCTCTCTCCCCCCTCTCTCTTTCTCTCCCTCCCTCCCTCCCTCTCCCTCCCTCCCTCTCCTCCCCCTCCCTCTCTCTCCCTCTCTCCCTCTCTCTCTCCTCTCTCCCTCTCCCTTTTTCTCTCTCTCCCTCTCTCTCTTTCTCTCCCTCCCTCTCTCTCCCCTCTCTGTCTCCCTCTCTCTCCCCTCTCTGACTCCCTCCCCCTCTCCCTCCTCTCTCCCTCTCTCTCTCCCTTCCTCCCTCTCTCTCCCTCTCTCTTTCTCTCTCTCTCTCTCCCCTCTCTCTCTCCCCCTCTCTCTCCCTCCCTCCCTCTCCATCCCTCCTCTCTCTCCCTCTCTCTCTCCCTCTCTCTCTCTCTCCCTCCCCCTCTCTCTCTCCCCTCTCTGTCTCCCTCTCTCTCCCCTCTCTGACTCCCTCTCCCCCTCTCCCTCTCTCTCTCCCTCTCTCTCCCTTCCTCCCTCCCTCTCCGTCCCTCTCTCTCTCTCTCCCTCCCTCCCTCTCTCTCTCTTTCTTTCCAAACGGCAGGAGCCCATCTTCGGAGGCAAGCATGAAGGCCCCCCGTCGCCCATGTCGAGCCAGTCGTGCGGGGAGGACCAGAACGCCTCTCCCTCCAAGCTGTCGAAGGAAGAGCTCATCCAGAGCATGGACCGGGTCGACCGGGAGATCGCAAAAGTGGAGCAGCAGATCCTCAAACTGAAGAAAAAGCAGGTCAGCCACTAGCGGAGAACGGGGGCACTGGGTTTTAGGTGGTTAAGGAAATCGATACGGCTGCCCAATTCATTCATCCTGACTCCGGGTGGCTTCACGAAGATTAAAAACCCAGTATAGCTAATCCCACCTTAAGAGAGAGTTCTGACCCAAACCTGGTTCCAAGGAAACAAACGCAAAACTGAGGTAACAGCAAAACCTTTTAATGATTCTTTATGAATTCCATTCCTTCACGGTTAAAAGGCTGTTTCAAACTAATTGTCTCTGATAAGAAGGAGCCTTGCCAAGGTGGTGCAAGGCTGCCAAGAACATTAGATAAAGTTACCAAGAAAGATTTCAAACACAAAAAGTCTCCAAACACAAACCAAGATATATTCTGAACGTCCACCAGGCTTGAGTGCAAAAACTTCTTTGCTTCCTGCAAAGAACTCCGGTTTCTCAGCTGGCTTTTATCTCTTCAAGGGGGGGCCAACATCTTGCAGCCTTACTTCCGATTCGGCCGTGCTGCTGCAGCTGCTCTTTCCTTTGAGCAGCCCTGTGTGCATGCACACTGGGCACAGGCTCCCCAGGGACCTCTTCCTCACTGCTGCCAGCCTCCACAATCTCCAAAGGCAGCCTTCCACTCCCCGATAGTCCTGGCCCCATCCCTGCATCCCACACGGGCCCCTCACCTGGGGTCTCTCTCTCTGAGACCTCACCTGTCTGCACCTGCTGCTGGTGAACCACAACAGAGAGGAGCTCCATAAGATATTTCCAAACTTATCTCTGCGGGGATGACGTTCCACAGAGAGGGAGCCACCACTGAGAAGACCCTTTCTCTTGGTCCCATGGACCTCCTTAAGAGGGGAGATCCCTAATAACTTATTTCCACAGGGAGAAGGCCCTTCGGTTAGGATTCCGGGCAGTCGCCCTTAATTAAATCATGAGCCTCGAAGCCAAGCTTCAAAAACTTCCAAGGATTTATTAGGAGCGCGCATGTCGGCATGACCTGCATAAAGACGGTTCTGAGACACGTAATTCACCGTCGCCCTTGGCCCTGGTTTCTCCCCCCCCCCACAACCCCTCTGGGTGCGTCATAATTCATATTCTCCAACCGAAACACGTCCATAGCTGAGAGTCAACAATCACGTTCTCCAATTGGAACTTTTTGAGGGCAGAAATTCCAGTAGCTTAGTTATAATCTTTGCAAAGGTAAGAATGGAATGCACTTCCGGTCCCCAACTGCTGCATTGTTCTTTCAAATTTATTCCTCCCCTTCTTCTGCTCATGGCAACTTTGAAACAAGCTGTCATGCCTCTGGTGGAGAGGAGGAACAGCCGGCATGGAGTGGAAGTGTGGCTCCGGAGGTGGTGGAGGAGGCTGGGGAAGGGCAGAGGCCGGCTGAGCAGTCAGAGGAGGACCCAGGCCCATCCCCTCTCCATCCTAGGGCACCCAGGGAGGAGAGAATAAGGGAGAAACATGAATGGCTGGTCTACAGGGGAGGAAAGGGCCCCGATCCCCTTCATGGGCTGCAGCTGTGACAACTGGATAAGAGGATAGACATGCGTACGAACGCTGGAAACACAGTGTGTAAATATCCCTAGTTTATAGTTCCTCTCTGAGTTTGGCGTCCTTCCCAGTGTGCGTTCTGTTATCTACGGTCGTCCTCCAGCCCTTATCTTGCCTGGTTTGTGTTGCTTTTTTTTTTCCTCCTTCTTGTAACTGTTTGTGTGGGATTTTTTTGTCTCCCGTCAAGGATATTTGGAGCTCGGAAGCAAAGTGAAGGAATAAAAGGGGCTTCGCCAGGTTTTTGTGACTGCGTTGGTTTTGTATCCCACACGCTGGGTCGTCACATAAGCATAGAAACGTTTCATGAATTGGCACCTTCTTCTTGATCCCATTAGATGGACCTCCTTCAGAGGGAAGATCCATACTGTCTTATTTCCACAGGGGTGAAGTTCCCCAGGGAGGGAGCCACCACAGAGAAGGCCCTTCCACTTGGTCCCATGAGATGGATCTCCTTAAAAGAGAAGGTCCGTAAGATCTTTCTAATTTTATCTCTGCGGGGATGATCTTCCCCGTGGAGAGAACCACCACGGAGAAGGCCCTTCTTCGTGGTCCCACCAAATGGACCTCCTGAAGAGAGGAGACCCATTAATGTCTTATTTCCAATCTTTGCGTGGATGATGTTCTACAGCAGGGGTGTCCAACCTTTCACCTTCCCTGGGCCACATTAGAAGATGAAAATTTGGTTTGGGCCGCACATAAAATAAAATAACAGTAACGATACCCGATCATCCCAAAAACCATAGAAAACATAGTTAACATATTAACTTTATTTGGAAATGAAGTTAGTGAGATGTTTTTATTATTTATTATTAATTATTTATTAAAAATTATTTATTTTTTATCACGGTTTTTTATCACAGTTTTTTATCACAGTTTATTTTCCGGCCAAATTTTGCGGCGGGAGGGGGAGAGAAAGCTCACCTGCCTCACGCCTACCTCTCCTCCTGCAAATAGCCCGGCTGGATGAGGCAGGACTGGAAGGCAGAAGCAGCAGCAGCAGCGGCGGGGCAGAAGCAGCGGTGGGGAAGGCTTCTGCCCCTGCCGCCGCCACCGCTTCTTCCCCGCCACCGCCGCCGCTTCCCGCCACCGCTGCTGCTTCTGCCGCCACATTTCTGCCCTCGCCACCACCCCTGCCACCGCGCGCTTCTTCCCCGCCATGGGGGCAGTGGCGTGGGGCAGAAGCAGCAGCAGTGGCGGAGAAGAAGCGGTGGCGGCGGGGCAGAAGCGGCAGGGTGGCAGCGGGAGAAGAAGCGGTGGCGGTGGGGGCAGCAGCAGCGGTGGGGGCAGAAGCAGCAGCAGCAGTGGCAGGGCAGAAGCGGCGGGGTGGCGGCGGGCAGAAGGGCGGGGGTGGCGGCGGGGCAGAAGCGGCGGTGGTAACAGCAGGAGGTGGCGCTCTGACGGCGCCCGCCTTTTTTCTTGCTGCTTGGCCTGGCGCTCGCCTCGCCCCGCCTCGCGCCTGCCTCTCCTCCTCCTCCTCGCTGGCTGTGGCACGATGGTCGGGGTGGGCATTGGGCCGCATTACGAGGCGACCTGGGCCGCATGCGGCCCGTGGGCCGCGGGTTGGACAAGCCTGTTCTACAGGAAGGGAGCCACCAAGGAGAAGGCCCTTCTCCTCGGTTCCACCAGATGGACCTCCTTAAGAGAGAGGATCCATAAGGTATCCTACCTCCCTGCTCTGGTGGGTAACTGGAGAAGATGGTCCTTCAAATAATCTGGTTATGAGCCACGTAGGGCTGTGAAGATGATACCCAGCGTGACATGGGCACGGACCAGCAACCCATGCAGTCCCTCACAAGAGAGGCGACAGGTGTGCGAATCTAGACTTGGAGAAACCTCTGCGGGCTAGATCAACGGAGGCTTCTGGATCCTTTCCGACGGCAGGCCCATGTCACACGTAGTCAAAAGAGGAGATGACTAGGGCGTAGGTCACCATGGTTTTTGGAGTAGAACGGTTAAACGTCTTGATAGGTCTAGTCTAATTTGCAGGATGGCTCTTGCGTTATGCTAGAATGAATCTGGGAGTTTTCAACGTGTCGTCCTCAACCCAGCTACAGGATCTCGGGCCTCCCAGGAGACGTTCATTACGGGTTGCCAATGCAGTACATTTTTTTGGTCTGTGGCTCTTGTCTCCGACAGAAGAGAAAGTTTGTAGGTTTAGGGTTGAACTGTGGGGACCTTGGTGCTCTCTGAGCTCGGTGGTTTCCTTGCAGACATTTCGTGACCCAGCTAGGTAATGTCATCAGGGATAGAATGGAGGGTGGGGGTTATGGATAGGAGGAGGAAGATGGGGGGTCCTTGGTGCTCTCTGAACTGGATGGTTTTCTTGCAGATGTTTCATGACCCAACTAGGTAACATGATCAGAGGAAGGAAGGAAGGAAGGAAGGAAGGAAGGAAGGAAGGGGAAGATAGTTGGGTCCTTGGTGCTCTCTGCGTTTGTTTTCTTGCAGACATTTCATGACCCAACTAGGTAACATCATCAGGGAAGGAAGGAAGGAAGGAAGGAAGGAAGGAAGGAAGGAAGGAAGGAAGGAAGGGGAAGATAGTTGGGTCCTTGGTGCTCTCTGAGCTGGGTGGTTTTCTTGCAGACGTTTCATGACCAAACTAGGTAACATCATCAGTGCTAGAAGGAAGGAAGGAAGGAAGGAAGGAAGGAAGGAAGGAAGGAAGGAAGGAAGGAAGGAAGGAAGGAAGGGGAAGATAGTTGGGTCCTTGGTGCTCTCTGAGCTCGGTGGTTTCCTTGCAGACATTTCATGACCCAGCTAGGTAATGTCATCAGGGATAGAATGGAGGGTGGGGGGTTATGGATAGGAGGAGGAAGATGGGGGTCCTTGGTGCTCTCTGAACTGGATGGTTTTCTTGCAGATGTTTCATGAATCCAACTAGGTAATATTGTCAGTGCTATAGAAGGGAGGGGAATTTGTGGAGAGGAAGGGGAGCGGGGAAGGAGGAGGAGAAGGACCGTGGGGTCCTTGGTGCTCTCTGAGCTGGGTGGTTTTCTTGTAGACATTTCATGACCCAGCTAAGTAACATAATCAGTGCTCGAAGATAGTGGGGTTTGTTCTCTTTCCTTGACTAGGCTGTTGTTCGCTCTTTGTTTATCTGAGTTGGCAGTTCCCTTTGGGATATTGTTTTTATACCTTGGATTGTGGGTCTGGTGTTAATCCTGAGGTTAATTTCTGCTTATCGGCGCACTGATTGCTGCCAAGGAGGTGTTGTGGGCTTTGAGGTTTTTGATTGTCTCATTGAAGTGGTGTGTAGATGTCGTTTATCTCTGTGTGTCTGCAGATGGCTGATTTGTCAGGAGTGACCGGCCTCCAGGAATTCTCTAGTGATTTTGGGATTTGGCTTGGTTAGGATGCTCAATAGTTTCCCAGAGGAATGCTTTCTCTTGTCTACGTCTTGTCTCTTTCGACCTCCACACTGAAAGAAGAGAAGAGAAGAGCAGAGGAAGAAGAATTAAATAGAACAGAATAAGAAGTAGAATTAGAACTAGAAAGAATAGAATTAGAATTAGAATTAGAATTAGAATAGAATAGAATAGAATAGAATAGATACTGGAATGAAGAATAGAATAGAATAGAATAGAATAGAATAGAATAGAATAGAATAGAATAGAAGAGAATAGAATAGAATAGAATAGATATAGGAATGAAGAATAGAATAGAATAGAATAGAACAGAATAGAATAGAATAGAATAGAATAGAATAGAATAGATACTGGAATGAAGAATAGAAAAGAAGAGAAGAGAATAGATATAGGAATGAAGAATAGAATAGAATAGAATAGAACAGAACAGAACAGAACAGAACAGAACAGAACAGAACAGAACAGAACAGAATAGAATAGAATAGAATAGAATAGAATAGAATAGAATTATTTATTAGCCAAGGGTGATTGGACACACAAGGAATTTGTCTTTGGTGCAAATTCTCTCAGTGTACTTAAAAGAGAAGAGACATTCGTCAAGAATCATAAGTTACAACACTTAGTGATAGTCATCTGTTACTACAGTATAAGCAATCAAATCATTCATAGGTTACTAATGCGCAATCAAAACATACTAGGAAAACAAAATAACGATAAAGATACAAGCAACAGTCATAAGTGGGAAGAGTGTTAGGAAGGATGAGAAGAATAATTGTCATACAGTCTTACTAAGTAATTTGACAGTGTTGAGGGAATTAGTTGTTTAGCAGAGTGATAGTGTTCGGGGAACAAACTGTCCTTGTGTCTAGTTGTTCTGGTGTGCAGTGCAGTATAGCATCGTTTTGTGGGTAGGAGTTGAAACAGTTTATGTCCGCGATGTGAGGGGCCTGTAGATATTTCCACAGCCCTCTGTTTGACTCGTGCAGCATACAGGTCCTCCATGGAAGGCAGGTTGGTACTAATTGTGTTTTTTCTGCAGTCCTAATTCCTCTCTGGAGTCTGTGTCTGTCCTGTTGGGTCGCAGAACCGAACCAGACCGTTACGGAGGTGCAGATGACAGACTCCATCCTTCCTCTGTAGAACTGGATCAGCAGCTCCTTTTGGGCAGTTTGAGCTTCCTGAGTTGGCGCAGGAAGAACCTTCTTTGTTGTGCGTTTTTGATGACGTTTTTGATGTTAGGTGTCCATTTTAAGTCCTGAGATGTGATAGAACCTAGAAACTTGCTCTCTACTGTTGCTCCTGTGTTGTCTAGTATCCTAAGAAGTGGTCGTATGGGAGGGTTTCTCCTAAAATCTATTAGAATTAGAATTGAAATAGAATAGAATACTAATACTACATTTAAGTTGCCCAAGTGTGATTAGACACGCGAGGAATTTGCCTCTGGGGCAGAAGCTCTCAATGTACATGCAAAGCAACAGAGTAATAATAATCATAAGAGTGACTTTATCAATAAGGGAGTAATTGATGAGCAGGATAGTAATAATACTACAGCCGTACAACATGGATGAATATGTTTAGGCCTAAGACCGTGCCGTGGGAATTAGGGGAAAAAAAACTATCCCTGCATCTAATTGTTTGGGCATATCGCCACCCTACGACGGGGTCCCAAGAGGAAGACCTGAAACAGGTCATGTCCAGGATGGTGAGGGGTCTGCAGTTATTTTCTCAGCCCTCCTCCCGAACCTCCCACGATCTATACAGATCTCCTCCGGAAGGCAGGCTGCTTGCAGTTGTCGTTTTTGTTTTTTTCCCTGCGGTCCGTTCCGATATTGCTCGGTTTGCAACGGCCGGGCCATCCATCCCTCCTCTCCTTCTGAACTCGCCAAGGTGACATCTGGCCCTCCAGATGTTCGCATTATCTCTGACTCAGTGCCTACGCATGCGCGCGTGCGGCTGACGTTCCTCTCTCTCTCTCCCCCCAACTCTCCTCTCCCTCTGGTCTCTTAGCAACAGCTGGAGGAAGAAGCGGCTAAACCGCCTGAACCGGAGAAGCCCGTCTCCCCTCCGCCGGTGGAGCAGAAACACCGCAGCATCGTCCAGATCATCTACGATGAGAATCGGGTAAGGCTTCCTCCTTTCGTCCCTTGCTTAGTCTTGCTGAGAACTTTTTTGTGGGGGAAGGAAGACCTCGTTTGGTCCTCGTTCGAGATCCTCCTCCTCCTCAACAGGTTCTCCGCTCCCCCCCGACTCTCTCAAACTCTCACGATTCCCGGAGCCTGCGGCCGTTGTGTTTTCTTGTTGCGCGACGTTACGGGGAAAAGTGGGATTCCTCGTGGCCTCGGCGGAGAGAAATCATCGATGTAACCGGGGGAGAGCGAATAGCTAATAGCGCAAAGAAGAGCAACTAAGAGGACCAGAGGCTTGGAGACTTAAAAACAAGGGGGGGGGCGGGGGGTGTTGTCTTCCAACTTGACAGCTTTTAAGACTTGTGGACTTCAACTCCCAGAATTCTTCCTTCTCCAGTCGTGTTAGCTCAGGAATTCTGGGAGTTGAAGTCCACGAGTCTTAAACTTGCCAAGTTTGAAGACCCTTGCTTAAAAAAAAACATACGAAGAATGGTTGCAGGAATTGGGTTTGGCTAGTCTAGGGAAGGGATGTGGTCAGTGGTGGAATAGAATAGAATAGAATAGAATAGAATAGAATAGAATAGAATAGAATAGAATAGAATAGAATAGAATAGAATAGAATGATATAGGAACAGAATTTAAATATAATGGGATGGGATGGAACGGGATAGAGAATAGAATAGAATAGAATAATAGAATAGAACAGAACAGAACAGAAGAATAGAATAGAATAGAATAGAATAGAATAGAATAGAATAGAATGATATAGGAATAGAATTTAAATAGAATGGGATGGGATGGAGCAGGATAGAGAATAGAATAGAATAGAATAGAATAGAATAGAATAGAATAGAATAGAATAGAATAGAATAGAATAGAATAGAATAGAATAGAATGATATAGGAACAGAATTTAAATATAATGGGATGGGATGGAACGGGATAGAGAATAGAATAGAATAGAATAATAGAATAGAACAGAACAGAACAGAAGAATAGAATAGAATAGAATAGAATAGAATGATATAGGAATAGAATTTAAATAGAATGGGATGGGATGGAGCAGGATAGAGAATAGAATAGAATAGAATAGAATAGAATAGAATAGAATAGAATAGAATAGAATAGAATAGAATAGAATGATATAGGAATAGAATTTAAATAGAACGGGATGGGATGGGATGGAACGGGATAGAGAATAGAATAGAAGAATAGAATAGAATAGAATAGAATAGAATAGAATAGAGCAGAATAATAGAATAGAATAGAATAGAATAGAACAGTAGAATAGAATAGAATTAGAATAGAATAGAATAGAATAGAATAGAATAGAATGATATAGGAATAGAATTTAAATAGAATGGGATGGGATGGGATGGAACGGGATAGAGAATAGAATAGAATAGAATAGAATAGAATACAATAGAATACAATAGAATACAATAGAATACAATAGCAGAGCTATTAGGGAAGAAAAAAAAAAACATTAAAAAGAGCCAGTTAGGCCTAGTGGTTAAAGCACTAGGCTAGAAATTAGGACGCAGTGAGTTCTAGTCCCACCTTGGGCATGAAAGGCGGCTGGGTGATTTTTGGACCAATCACCAGGAGACTAGGAGTTCTAGTCCCGCCTTAGTCAGGAAAGCTGGCTGGGTGATTTTGGGCCAATAGTATTAGGTCTCGTGCTTGAGCAGGGGGTTGGACTAAGTGACCTCCAAGGTCCCTTCCAACTCTTTAGCCTGCCTGCCTGCCTGCCTGCCTTCCCTCCCTCCCTCCTTCCTTCCTTCCTTCTTTCCTTCCTTCCTTCCTTCCTTCCTTCCTTGTTTAGCGACTTCACAGTTCATAGAGTTGGAAGGGACCTTTGGAGGTCTTCTAGTCCAACCCGCCTGCTCAGGCAGGAAACCCTCTTTGAAATGGCTGTCCAGTCTCTTATTAATTCATTGATAGAGGAGAGGAGAAGAGAATAGATTAGAAGGAAGGGACCTTTGGAGGTCTTCTAGTCCAATCTGCCTGCTCAGGCAGGAGACCCTTATAGCATTTCAGAGAAATGGCTGCCCAAGCTCTTAATTAATTAGGAGGACAGAGAGCAGTAGAATAGAGAACAGAATAGAATATGGAATGGAATGGAATGGAATAGAATAGAATATTGGAGTGTAGAATAGAATAGAATAGAATAGAATAGAATAGAATAGAATAGAATAGAAGAATAGAATAGAATAGAATAGAATAGAATAGAATAGAATAGAATAGAATAGAATAGAATAGAATAGAATAGAATAGAACAGAACAGAACATAGAAAGAATAAGGGAGGGAGGATAGAGCATTGAGCTGGAAGGAATCCTGGAGGTCTTCTAGTCCAGCCCCCTGTTCAGGCAGGAAACGCTTATAGCATTTCAGACAAATGGCTGCCCAAGCTCTTCTTAATTAATTAGGAGAACAGAGAACAGTAGAATAGAGAACAGAATAGAATATAGAATAGAATAGAATAATAGAATAGAATATAATAAAATAGAATATTGGAGTGTAGATTAGAATAGAACAGAACATAGAATAAGGGAGGGGAGGATAGAGCATTGAGCTGGAAGGAATCTCCTGGAGGTCATCTAGTCCAGCCCCCTGCTCAAGCAGGAGACCCTTCTTGCATGTCAGACAAATGGCTGCCCAGGATCTTCTGAAAAAATTCCCAGTCCTTTGGCTGGACACGGCAGGCAGGACTCCAAGTTCAGTGCCTGGAGCTATTTGGACACCAAACAAGCCGTGGCATCCCGGTCCGTTTGCCAAGCCTCTCTTCCCCCTCCCTCCCTCCCTCCCTTCTGTTTACGGTGGAAACTGGACTCCGCTGAAGGATAAGTGTGAGGCGGAGGAAAAGAGAGACTGACAACCCCTCCCAGGGGATGTAAAGAGGGAAGGGGCTCCATTCCTCATTTCCCTCCCCCAATCCCCACCTGGACACAGGTACAGCTAGTCCTCGACTTAGCGACCGTAGCTGAGCCAAAATTTCTGTTGCTAAGTGAGACCTTAGGGACTTTTGCCCCTTTTCTTGCCATCGTTGTTAAGTGAATCCCTCCTGTCGTTAAGCGAGTCGGGCTCCCCCTTGACTTTGCTTTGTCGGAAGGTCGTAAAAAGAGGATCACGGGACTCTGGGGCAGCTGCGTCCGTCATAAATACGCGTCAGTTGCCAAGCTTCTGAATTTTGGTTGCGAAACCAGGTTGTTAAATGTGAAAAACGGTCGTAAAATCACATTTTTCGGTGCCGTTGTTCCTTTGAATGGTCGCTAAACGAACTGTTGTAAATCCAAAGCTACTCGTAGTCCTGGACTTACAACCCTTCACTTAGTGACTGTTCGAAGATGCAACGGCACTGGAAAAAAAAGTGACTTAGGCCTGGTCCTCGCATTCACAACCGTTGTCGCATCCTCACGGGGATGTGATCCGCTTAACAATCGCAACGATTCGCTGAACGACGGTGGCAGAAAAACGGGCGCAGCTCGGTTGAGCTCCATCTTGCTTAGTAGCAGAAATTCCAGTTGTAAAGGGAGGACCCCCCTGCCAGTCATAAAATACTTCCTTGTGTTTGAAAAAGAGCTTTTTTTTTCCCCGAGCGCCTTCCCCAAACCTGAGGCTGGAGAAGGGGATGGAACCGCTGGGAGGTTACAAACCTTTAGGCGGAATTCTGGGTAAAGGTTTGACTTCCCTTTCCCTCTATTGCAGAAAAAAGCAGAGGAAGCTCATAAGATTTTCGAAGGGCTGGGCCCCAAGGTGGAGCTGGTGAGTTGTTCCTCCTCCTCTTCTCCTCCTCCTCCTCTTCTCCTCTTCTCCTCCTCCTCCTCTTCTCTTCTCCTCCTCCTCTTCTTCTCTTCTCCTCCCTCCTCCTTCCTCCTCCTCCCTTCTCCTCCTCTTCTCCTCCTCCTCTCCTCCTCCTCTTCTCCTCTCCCTCCCTCCCTCCTCCTCCCTCTCTCCTTCCTCCTCCTCTTCTCCTCTCCCTCCTCCTCTTCTCCTCCTCTCCTCCTCTTCTCCTCTCTCCTCCTCTTCTCTTCTCCTCCTCCTCTTCTCTCCCTCCTCCTCCCTCCTCCTCCTCCCTTCTCCTCCTCTTTCCTCCTCCTCTCCTCCTCTTCTCCTCTTCTCCTCCTCCTCCTTTTCCTCTCCCTCCTCCTCCCCTCTCCTCCTCCTCCTTCTCTTCTTTATCCTCCTCTTCTCCTCCTCCTCTCCCTCCTCCTCCTCCTCTCCCTCCTCCTCCTCCTCCTCCTCCCTCCTCTTTTCCTCTCCCTCCTCCTCCCTCTCCCCCCTCCTCCTTCTCTTCTTTTCTCCCCTCCTCCTCTCCTTCTCCTCCTTTCCCTGCTACTCCACCTCTTTCTCTTCTTCTCCTCCTCCTCTCCTCTCCTCCTCTTCCTCCTTTTCTCCTCCTCCCTCCTCCTCCTCTTTCTCCCCCTGCTCTTCCTCCTCTTCTCCTCCTCTCCTCCTCTTCTTCTCCTCCTCCTCCTCCTCCTCTTTTCCTCTCCCTCCTCTTTTCCTCCTCCTCCTCCTCTTTCCTCCCCCTCCCCTCCCCTCTCCTCCCCTCCTCCTTCTCTTCTTTCTCCTCCTCCTCTTCTTCTCCTCCTTTCCTGCTACTCCACCTCTTCTCTTCTTCTCTTCCTCCTCTCCCTCCTCCTCTTCCTCCTCTTCTCCTCCTGCTCTTCCTCCTCTTCTCCTCCTCCTCTCCCTCCTTTCTCCTCCTCTCCCTCCTTTTCTCCTCCTCTCCCTCCTCTTTTCCTCCTCCTCCTCTTTTCCTCTCCCTCCTCCTCCTCTCCACCCCTTCCTCCTTCTCTTCTATCTCCTTCTCCTCCTGCTCTTCTCCCTCCCCTCCTCCTCTTTCTTTCTCCTCATCCTCTTTCTCCTCCTTCTTCTCCTCCTCCCTTCTCCTCTTTCTTCTCCCTCCTCCTCTCTCCTCTCCCCGTCCCCTTCCTCCTCTTCCTCCTTCTTGTCCTCCTCTTTCTCCTCCTCCTCCTCTTCCTTCACCTTCTTCTCTTTTTTCTCCTCCTCCTCCTCCTCCTCCCCCCAACTCCCCTTGTCTTCCCCTTCCCCCTCTTTCTTCTTCTTCTCTTCTTCCTCCTGCTCTTTCTCCTTCTCCTCCTCCTCCCCCACTCCCTTCTTCTTCTCTTACTTCTCCTCCTCCTCTCCTCCCCGCTTGTTGGCTTTCATCCCCCTCTAAGGAAGGGACTTTCTTCGAAAGCAGGAAGAGAAGCAAAGATCTCTGGCCTAACCACCTTTGCTCCGGTTGGAAACGGCAGTCCTGGTTTCCTTGCTTAACAACATTGTTATTTGCCCTGGTTACTTCCAAACTGTTTCTCAGCCAAGAAGTTTGTGCTTTGGAAATCTGGTGCTTTCAGTCTCTTCGATTTTCACTTCCTAGTTTCTAAACGCAGCTAAGTTTCCCGTCTTCTTTTCCCACAGCCTCTTTACAACCAGCCTTCTGACACAAAAGTGTACCACGAAAACATCAAAACGTAAGCAAATATGGATATGATTTCCTTCAGATTTTTGCAAGCGGGGTGGGAAGGGCTTATTTATTTTAAAAAAAAAATGGAATTTATTTTATGCTTATTCTTACGTCAGTTCGTTTAGCGACTTTTAAAAGTTAAAATGGCACCGAAAAAAAGGGACTTTTGGCCGTTTTTCACACCTACGACCTTAAATTGGCCGCTGGCTCATATTTACGACGGTCGCAGTGTCCTAGGATGTATGTCAGATGATCCCCTTTTGTGACCTTCGGACCAGCAAAATCCACGGGGGAGGCCAGATTCACTTAACAACCGGATGACTAACTTTTTTTTTTTTTTGAAAATTTTATTTGGGTTTTCACACAAAAAAACCATAATACAAATAAAACATCTTTTTTTGAAAATAGCATGTTCCCGGGTTATTACTTCTTCATACAGACACAGACTCAATTTCATGCTCATTTTTGTGTTCTATTCCATATCTTATTACCGTTTTACATTTTCTACATCTTTTCTCATTAAACAAATTTTCCCCTGTGGTTACTAATTGGAGTATGACACCTTTATATCTTTTAATTTTATCCATTTAACTCTTATTTAGGCTTCAATATATACCCTAAAGTTATTTTTTTTTATAGTTTAAATTCCAGGGTACCTTACGTTGTTGCTTTTGCAGTTTAACTCGGTCAAGCAAAACTTTCCCTTCTTATCTTCCTCCTGCACATTCTTTTCCGGTCGAGTTCTTCTTCGTGGTGGCCATTTCTGACCACGGCTGCAACCGCCTTCGGGAACGGGAGTAATGGCCAACTGAGGAGAAGAGATGCGGCTCTCCTCAACCCTGCTGGCAGTCTCCCTCCTCTTCACCACCTCTACGGGGTGGCTTAGCCCCAAAACCAGCCGGCTCGGGGTGCTCCGGCTGCAAGCACGGATCGAAACCACGCACAATCGCGGTTTTGGTCTGTCGGTGAAGGAACTCAAACCGGAAGGCTAACTTTTATCAGCTGCAATGATTCGCTTAACAGCAGTGGCAAGGAAGGTCATAAAACGGGCTCAAAACTCACCTCACAAACGTCTTGCTTCACGGCAAGAAATTTTGCCTTCCGTTGCGGTCGTAAGTCAAGGACTGCCCATCGTTATTACCAGTGGTCCTCAACTTACAACTGCAACTCTTTCTGTTGTTAAGCGAGGCCATGACCCCCAGGATGCTGCCATTGTCGTAAACACACACCGTTGACAAGTGCCCGGATTTTGATTGCCTGACCAAGGGGAATACTACGACGGTCATAAGTGCAAGGAGCAATTGTGAATGGCTTGTTTTTTTTCCAGTGCCATTGTAGCTTGGAACGAATGGTTGTAAGTCGAGGAATAAATAGCCTTTTCAGGGGTATGAACTACACTGCTCAAAAAATAAAAGGAACACAAAAATAAGACATCCTAGATCTGAATGAATAAAATATTCTTATTAAATACTTTGTTCATTACATAGTTGAATGTGCTGACAACAAAATCACACCAAAATTATCAATGGAAATCAAATTTAGCAACCCATGGAGGTCTGGATGTGGAGTTACACTCAAAATTAAAGCGGAAAAAAACACTACAGGCTGATCCAACTTTGATGTCATGTCCTTAAAACAAGTCAAAATGAGGCTCAGTCGTGTGTGTGGCCTCCACGTGCCTGTATGACCTCCCTACAACACCTGGGTGTGCTCCTGATGAGGTGGCGGATGGTCTCTTGAGGGATCTCCTCCCACACCTGGACTAAAGCATCCCCCAACTCCTGGACAGTCTGTGGTGCAACGTGGTGTTGGTGGATGGAGCGAGACATGATGTCCCAGATGTGCTCAATTGGATTCAGGTCTGGGGAACGGGCGGGCCAGTCCATAGCATCAATGCCTTCGTCTTGCAGGAACTGCGGACACACTCCGGCCACATGAGGTCTAGCATTGTCCTGCATTAGGAGGAACCCAGGGCCAAGTGCACCAGCATATGGTCTCCCAAGGGGTCTGAGGATCTCATCTTGGTACCTAATGGCAGTCAGCCTACCTCTGGCGAGCACATGGAGGGCTGTGCGGCCCCCTAAAGAAATGCCACCCCACACCATTATTGACCCACTGCCAAACCAGTCATGCTGGAGGATGTTGCAGGCAGCAGAATGTTCTCCACGGCGTCTCCAGACCCTGTCACGTCTGTCACATGTGCTCAGTGTGAACCTGCTTTCATCTGTGAAGAGCCCAGGGCGCCAGTGGCGAATTTGCCAATCTTGCTGTTCTCTGGCAAATGCCAAATGTCCTGCATGGTGTTGGGCTGTAAGCACAACCCCCACCCGTGGACGTCGGGCCCTCATACCACCCTCATGGAGTCTGTTTCTGACCGTTTGAGCAGCCACATGCACATTTGTGGCCCGCTGGAGGTCATTTTGCAGGGCTCTGGCAGTGCTCCTCCTGTCCCTCCTTGCACAAAGGCGGAGGTAGCGGTCCTGATGCTGGGTTGTTGCCCTCCTACGGCCTCCTCCACGTCTCCTGATGTACTGGCCTGTCTCCTGGTAGCGCCTCCATGCTCTGGACACTACGCTGACAAACACAGCAAACCTTCTTGCCACAGCTCGCATTGATGTGCCATCCTGGATGAGCTGCACTACCTGAGCCACTTGTGTGGGTTGTAGACTCCGTCTCATGCTACCACTAGAGTGACAGCACCGCCAGCATTCAAAAGTGACCAAACCATCAGCCAGAAAGCATAGGAACTGAGAAGTGGTCTGTGGCCACCACCTGCAGAACCACTCCTTTATTGGGGGTGTCTTGCTACCTGCCTCTGCTTTCCACCTGTTGTCTATTCCATTTGCACAACAGCAGGTGAAATGGATTGTCAATCAGTGTTGCTACCTAAGTGGACAGTTTGATTTCACAGAAGTGTGATTGACTTGGAATTACGTTGTGTTGTTTAAGTGTTCCCTTTTTTTTTTTTTGAGCAGTGTATTTCTCTGTAAGGTGGATGCCAAAGAACCATGGAGGAATTATTAGTCGGGTTTTTGGGGGGAGCAGGGAGGAGTTGAACTGGGTGTGACTCCTTCCACGCACCCACAAACTTCCTGAACACTTTTATCAACACAACCTGCATTTATTTTTCCCATCCCCTAGTCCTCCCCCACAAAGGACACGAACCAAAATGCTGTCCCCCTTTGTGAGCGAAGGAGGAAAATTTTGGGTGTGAAATTACGTCCCAGACGGGGAGGACAGCTTGTCTCTCGGCTCTAATGTGCGTCTCCCCCCGCCTCTTTCTCTCTCTTTTAGGAACCAAGTGATGAGAAAGAAGCTGATTTTGTTTTTCAAGAGACGGAATCATGCCAGAAAACAAAGGGTAGGGTTGTGCTGTGTCCTTTCTTTCTTTCTTTCTTTCTTTCTTTCTTTCTTTCTTTCTTTCTTTCTTTCTTTCTTTCTTTCTTTCTTTCTTTCTTTCTTCTCCTTCCTTCCTTCCTTCCTTCCTTCCTTCCTTCCTTCCTTCCTTCCTTCCTTCCTTCCTCCCCCCCTCCCTCTCCCACCCCTCCTTCTCCCTTTCTCCCTCCCTCTTTCTCTCTCTCTTTCTTCGTCTCTCCCTCCCACTCCCTCCCTCCCTCTCCCACTCCTCCTCTCTCCCTCCCTCCTTCTTCTCCACTCACTCCTCCCTCTCCTTCCCTCCTCCTCCCTTTCTCCCTCCCTCTTTCTCTCTCTCTCTTCCTCCCTCTCTGTCCCTCCCTCTGTTTTTCCCAGTCCACTTCCCACTCCCTCACTCCTTCCCTCTCTTTCTTCCTCTCCCTCCCTTTCTCCCTCCATCTTTCTCTCTTTCTCCTTCCTGCTCCCCTTTCCTCCCTCTCCCTCTCCCTCCCTCCTTCCTCTCTTTCTCCCTTCCACTCTCCCTCTCTCTCCTTCACTCTCCCTCCTCCCATCCCTCCCATTTCCCACTCCTTCCCTCCTTCCGTCTCTTTCTTCCTCTCCCTCCCTTTCTCCTCCATCTTTCTCTCTTTCTCCCTCCTGCTCCCTCTTTCCCTCCCTCTCCCCTCTCCCTCCCTCCTTCCTCTCTTTCTCCCTTCCACTCTCCCCTCTCTCTCCTTCACACTCCCTCCTCCCATCCCTCCCATTTCCCACTCCTTCCCTCCTTCCGTCTCGTTCTTCCTCTCCCTCCACCTTTCTCTCTTCCCCCTCCCCTCCCTCTTCCCTCCTCCCTCTCCCTAATCCCTCCCTCCCCTCCCTCCTCCCCCCGGTGTCTCTCTCTGTTTCTCAGTCTCCCCGACTCTCCCTCTTTGGTCTCTGGGCCCCCCCTAGGAACAGAAGATCTGCCAGCGCTACGACCAACTGATGGAGGCCTGGGAGAAGAAGGTGGACCGGATTGAAAACAACCCGCGGCGGAAGGCCAAGGAGAGTAAAACCCGGGAGTATTACGAGAAGCAGTTCCCGGAGATCCGGAAGCAGCGGGAACAGCAGGAGAGATTCCAAAGGTAAGGCAGGGCCAAGGGGGGCCCCGGTTGGGACCTGGGCGGTAGGGCGCCTCACCCCGAACACCTGCGCCCATCCCATCCCATCATGCTCAGCGGGAGGGGTACATTGGGGGTCCCGTCTGGCCGAGGACTTCGGGCCTTTTTCTGCCGTGGGTCCTGATCTCCAAAAGCAGAAGTTAGGATTAGTTAGGCGCCTCGGCCTGATTCATCCTTAAAATTAAATGAAAAATATTTCATTTAAAATTAAAGAAATGGTTTGTTTGTTTTTTCCTTTCACTTAATTATAATTCATATTATTTAATGATTATTTAATTAATATTTAATCCTCTGCTCTTTCATCTTTAAACTAAAGGCCTTCAATCTTCGTTAAATAAAGATT
This sequence comes from Pseudonaja textilis, assembly GCF_049901715.1. NCBI lineage: Eukaryota > Metazoa > Chordata > Lepidosauria > Squamata > Elapidae > Pseudonaja > Pseudonaja textilis. The sequence goes on along the minus strand of NC_141990.1, from coordinate 3,383,173 downwards.
TACGTATTCAATTTTTTATTCAGTAAAGGTTGATTTAATTTAAAATGGAATAAATGATTTACGTATTTCTCTAATTTCTTTCATCTTTAATCTTTAGAACTTATCTAAAGATGTTTAATCTTTATTAAAGATGTATTTGTTAAATCTTTATTAAGTAAAGATTTAATTTAATATTAAACTATTTATTTAATTTAATTTAATTTAATTTATTTGCTGTCTCACTAAGAGGCTACTCTAGGCAGTTTACAATGATAGAGTGAACAGACGTAGGAACAGAAACAGAATAATAACACAAGCCCAATGAGAATACAGAAAGTCCTCGACTTAATGACCACAATTGAGCCTGAAATTTATGTTGCTAAGTGAGAAATTTGCTAAGTGAACTTTGCCTTCTTTTACGACTGTTCTTGCTGCGGTGGTTAAATGAATCACCGCATTTGTTATCTTAGTCACCGTCATTAAGTGAGTCTGGCTTCCCCATTGACTTGCCTTGTGAGAAGGTCACAAAAGTTGGTCACATGACCTTGGGACGGTACAACCGTCATAAGTACACGCCAGTTGCCAAGCATCCAAATTTTGACCACCTGACCACGGGGATGCTGCAACTGTCGTAAGTGTGGGAAATGGTCCTAAGTCACTTTTTTTCAGTGCCATCATCGCTTTGAACGGTCACTAAACGAACGGTTGTGTCATGCCCCTGTTGGAGTCCGACTCTGAGGGAGAGGAGGAACAGCCGACAGGGAGTGGAAGTGGGGCTCCGGAGGTTGTGGAGGAGGCTGGGGAAGGGCAGAGGCCGGCTGGGCAGTCAGAGGAGGACCCAGGCCTATTCCCTCTTCATCCTAAGGCACGCAGGGAAGAACGGAGAAGGGAGCAATACGGCTTATGGGAGAGGAAGCGGCCATGATCCCCTTCATTGGCTGCAGCTGCGGGGAATAGTATATAGGAGGGGCGTTTAAAACACAGTGTTGCTAGAAGCAAAGCGTGTTTTATTTCTGGCTGAGGTTGATCTTGGTTGGCATTCTTACAACGGACTGTGCCTTGTTATCTTCTTGAAGTTTGTAATTAATTCTCCTGGTCTGTCGGTGGGAATTCCTTCAGTGCGATTTGTTTTGGTTTTTTGTATTTCTCCGTTATCTGTCCTTTGAGTTTGCACTGTATTTCTTTCTTTTGGAGACTATTTTGGAAAGAGTTTCATCTCCAACTGAGAATAATTGAACATTGGGGCCAAGTTGGGAGGCATTAAAGGATATTTCTTTACGTTTTGGACTTTGTTACGTGTGTGCTGCTTCCCGGATCATCGCAGGTTGTAAGTCAAGTGTCAACTCGTAAACCATTCCTGGCCTGCTCTCGAGTTGCCATAGGCAGGAGTGGGGGGACAACTGATCGCAAAGCTCGATTGCTATGATCAGAAGCACATTCCACACATACCTTTCTCCAGATTGTATGCCAGGTTACTAGAGCAAGCTGGAGGCTCATGTTTTCTACAGCCTGGGAAACTGCTCTGTTGGAGAATGTGATTTATGACACACCTCCATTGGAGAATGTAATTTATAACACATCTCCGAGAACGTGATTTATGGCACACCTCCGGTTGGAGAATGTGATTTATGACACACCCTGGGAGAAGGGGGGAAACAGGGTCATAGGTGGGCAGTAAATTATGTAGGACAGAGCCTGTGATGACCCGGGACGTGGCACAAAAGCAACAAAGTCACAAAAGTAAGTAACGTCCCTTTAATTCCTCCAACTTGGCCCCCAACATCCAATTATCATCGGCTGGAGAGAAAAAAACTCTCGCAAGAACAGTCCTCAAAGGGAAGAAACTCAGTCTGAACCCAAAGTACATATAAATTATAAATAAAAAACCAACACAAATCACGCTGCAGCCATTAACGAGACAGGGCAGGATAAGGAATTGCAGACTTTGTGGTGGACTGGCAATTGAAAAAATGATGGGAGACGCAGGGAAGACGTCTGAGCAACTGCCAGCTCCGAGAGCCCTCGGGTAGCAGTATTTATTAAGAAAATGCAAATACAAAATCAAAACAATGACTTCAACATTAGCTCAGCAACATTATCTAGCTAGGCCTCAGCGAAGGTGATAAAGTTCCGTGAGAAAGCAGGGCACCAAAGGTCTCATGGGAATGGCTCGGATAGGTACTGTGAACTCCCACACACATTCCTGGCCTCTGAGCTTAGCAGACCATAACAGGATCAAACTCTCATCATAAAGACACTACTGCCCTCATGAGGAGCGTTTGTGATACCCCAGATCTTACAAAGCTGTACAAGAACTTGCAGAATATGATGGATATATTACCACATTCCCTCCTTTTTTATTTATTCAAAGATAGGGGTGTTTCAGTGGCATAAAACACAGTTCCTCGCAAACTTGGTTTCGTACACTTAAGGCTGAGGCACACATTTGAAATAGATTAGGAATACATTGAATACAGCAACATAACATAATAAGTGTAATAACAATTATTACAACTAATTGAAACAATAAACGTAACCATGAGCTGTCAGGAAGCCAATCCCATAGCAAAGCCCAAAGTGACTTATTGAAGCCATCTTTTCCTGCTTCGTGTTCAGCTATGCGGTCTTCCATATCATGAACAGTTCTTGTAATGTTAGGCTCATAATTATGTATAAAAACACAACAATGTAAATGAATTAAAGCACAAACTCCTAACATTATATCTAAAGCATAAAGTAACTTGGTGAATTTCAGACACTTCTTCATTTAACATCTTAATATTCTCAACAGTATCATAAAACATAGCAACAGTAAAATTATTTAAAATATGAATATCTCTATAGTTCATAGCTATTCCAAAAAGGTGGGTACATGCATACAAAGCTAACAATTAGTTACATTTAAACTCTTTGCTGCAATCCGAACGTCCTTGATGTAGGAATTTTCCTTCCATAAATTATCACCAAGGTCTCTAGTTTCTGAGATAATGGCAGCTCTCCGCCTCCGCATTAGAGTCCGTGGAGGCATAAGACGAATGGAAAAAGAAGTTGTGTAAAGTAACTTAGGCAACTCCAATTGACACCAATATTGTCCATAGTCTGAAACAGAAACATTAAACAGGATCAGAGTTGTAGCACAGGCTGAAGATATAATATCCTTATCAGGTCCCGAGTAAAGAATGTCTTGACCCTTATGCCAGGACCAATGTGCTGGAAAAATAAAAAGATGCCGCTGTTTGCAGATTAATTTAGTCCGATTCCCCAAAGGAACCTGCTGCATACAAGTTGATAACCTCAGATAAGCAGTCATCTTTTCCCAGCTTTCACAGCGCCACGCCTGGACAGCCGGCATCAAGAGAATCAGGAACCACGGAAACGCCATCCTGAGAATCAGGAACCTCAGGAACGGAATCAGGAACCACAGGAACGCCATCCTGAGAATCAGGAACCTCCTCACTGGCACTCTGCAAGGCGCTTAGAATGATCAGGCCGGATACATCGACCAGGAACCCAACGAATTTGACCAAGATGTTCGACTGCTGCATAACCACGTCCCCACGTAATCAGCTCAGCGGGAACCCATGCCGGATCCGGAAGGAATCGCACCAACACTCGAGGCCTCACTGCATCTGTAGAAGGGAAGAAAAATGCCTGCTGGCCGCGCCGAGGGGGTTACCAGACAAATTTAAAAATTTAAAGTATACAAAGCAAGATTTAAATGATCTTGAATTGCCGGAAGCCCCAGGAGCTTCCCTCCTTTTTTATTTAATTTAGCTAACATGTTCTTGAGCGTGCCATTATAACGCTCCACAATAGCTTGTCCTGTGGAATTGTATGGAATTCCAAATTTATGTTCCACGGACCACTGTTTGCAAAACTGATCAAAGACTGTGCTCCGATAAGCCGCACCATTGTCTGTTTTTAAAGTTTGAGGCGTACCAGCGACTGAAAATGTCTTAATGCAATGATTGATGACATGTTTAACCGCTTCACCTCTTTGAGGAGTAGCCATTAGAAATCCTGAATAAGTATCCACAGTCACATGTATATACTTCCAAGGTGCAAATGATGGATACTGAGTAACATCCATTTGCCAAATCATTGAGGGTTTCAACCCCTGGGGTTGACTCCCATAGGAATAGCTGTGCCTTGCTTTGAACAAGTTGGACATTGTTGAATTATGGCAGCAGCTTCTGCAGCAGTAAGCTTGAATTGATGTGCCAACGCTTTAGCATTTTGATGAAAATAACTATGGCTGTCCCATGGCTGGACAGTGAGAACTGAAGTTACAGCACTGTCAGCTTTGGCATTGCCTTGTGATAAAATTCCAGGTAAATTACTATGACTACGGATATGGGCAATAAAACACACATTCATACGCTGCTCCAAACATTCTTGCAACAACAAAAGCAAACGTAGAATATTAGGTGATATTCCAGGAGACAAATAAGAACCTGCTACAAAGGGTAACAAATTATATACATACAAAGAATCCACTATTAGATTAAAATCCTGATTTTGAAAATTTTGAAAAGCCAAAACTACAGCAGCAAGTTCTGCCTGTTGGGCAGACTTCTGCTCTGAAGTCACTTTTGTATGCCAAATTCCAAATTTATCTTTCCAAACACAAGCACCAAAAAAAATTTTTTTTCTCCATCAGTAAAAACTGTAGGAGCATCTGATATACTGATTACTGATTTAGGTCACACCCTGTCCCAATAATCTCTTTTTTTGCTGACTTTGACCCCCCAGGAGCCCGACATTGCGCTTTAAAATGTCCAGGCTTCCCGCAATTGAAACAAGTGCCTTTGTTAGCATTTCCTGCCTGGAGAGCCAGAGCTAAAGTCTCCATATTAAAAGTCTGACTCCCCACCTTTTGGCAATCTGCGTTAGCCTGATCTACTGCTAACTTCAAAAGCAATTCATTCCTGGCAAATTGATTGTCAATTTGCCTTTCAATAGCCACTTTCAATCTGCTAATGAAATTTTCATAGGGTTCATTGTTTCCTTGTTTGATGTTAGTAAAGGTCTTCTCACCACCTTCGCCGTCAGGGAGAGTCCGTACGGCTTGTAAATTTAACTGTGGGAGAAGAACGAACCCCTCCTCAGGCATTCTATCTCTCTGTTGATTTAAAGCAACGTCCACACCAATTTCTACTGGATTAAGTTGAATCTCCACTCCAAAATCTACCAAATCATCTCCTGATAATTCCCTCTATTTGTTGCTTCTTGAATAGCTGCAGTAACTGCATCTACTTGAACTCTTAAAGGCAAACTCTTCTCTTCTGACAAAGTATTTTCAGTGCCTGACAGCCCTCTGGATTTATCTGGAGGTGCTGTCGGTGGTAATATACGTACCGCATTGTAAGGCGGCAAACCTTCTTCGGGGGTGCTAGGAGCGGTTGTTCATGCGTAGCTAATGCATCCATAACCACCCTCCAGGTTAACAAAATTGAAGAAGGGGCACGAGGCTCCTCGTGCAAAAATTTCCCTATCTTTCTCCAGCGCTCTACTTTAATACTACCTCCCTCTGGATAACACGGAATATGTTTCCAAACATACTGTAATAAGTCCTCAATTTCTTTCTTTCCTACTTCATGTCCTCTACTATGAACTCCAAACTTAAAACTATTCCCAGCGATCTCTCTCATTTCCCTAAGGTGCTTTGTCTGAGCTTTCGAGAGACCTTCCCCATACTCACGAAAAGAATCTGTCTCCGTCCAGCGAAGAAGATGAGGGCCCAGTCGGCGTCCATGACGATGAGTATAGGATGCGGGAAGCGTATAGCTTTCAAGCTATCACGCCAAAACGTATAGCCTTCCAAACTATCACGCCGGGGTCACCACTTGTGGTGGACTGGCACTGAAAAATGATGGGAGACGCAGGGAAGACGCCTGAGCAACTGCCAGCTCCGAGAGCCCTCGGGTAGCAGTATTTATTAAGAAAATGCAAATACAAAATCAAAACAATGACTTCAACATTAGCTCAGCAACATTATCTAGCTAGGCCTCAGCGAAGGTGATAAAGTTCCGTGAGAAAGCAGGGCACCAAAGGTCTCATGGGAATGGCTCGGATAGGTACTGTGAACTCCCACACACATTCCTGGCCTCTGAGCTTAGCAGACCATAACAGGATCAAACTCTCATCATAAAGACACTACTGCCCTCATGAGGAGCGTTTGTGATACCCCCAGATCTTACAAAGCTGTACAAGAACTTGCAGAATATGATGGATATATTACCACAAGACTTCCAAAAGATAACGAAACACACACAGTTGGGAGGACGCCAGAATAAGACTTGACAAACAAAGATAATGCACGCTTTGCTTCCAGCAAGGTGCCGTGTGCAACCCCCCCTTTTATCCTGTTTTCCCAGCTGCAGCTAATGAAGGGAATCAGGGCCCTTTTCTCCCCCGTAACCCGTGTTGCTCCCTTCTCCGTTCCTCCCTGCATGCCCTAGGATGAAGAGGAGATGGGCCTGGGTCTTCCTCTGAATGTCCAGCCAACTGTGCCCTTCCCCGGTTTCCTCCACAGCCACCGGGAGCCACACTCGCACTTCCTGCTCGACCTCCCCCTCAGAATCAGATTCCAACAGGGGCCCGACAGAGCCGACTGCACTAGGGAAAGTGCCGACATGATGTTCCTCATAAATACTGTATTTCCCCATGTATAAGCCACCCTTTTTCCAAAATTTTCAAGCCCAAAAGTAGGGGGTGGCATATACAAAGCAGGTACACTTTTATACGTGAAAAATGCATAAAATAATAAAGTAGGAATAAACTGGTTTTCCAGCAGTATGCTATACTTTTTTGTAAAAATTGTAAGTGACGATACGATTACGAGTGCGAGTACGCGATAGAAATGCACGCTAGGCATCGGCCTGAATGTTTCGTTCCTACTCTCGTTCCGATGCGTAGATTGCTAGCGCCACCCGCACCGCGCGTCATGACCAAAGTTGTAGATCTAGACGTCGAATTTTGTTTCTTTGTAAATTTTTCTTTCTTCATAACTTGTTTCTCTAATAAAATATTTTTTTCAAAACTTCACAGTCCAAAAATTGGGGTGGCTTATACAAAGGGGGTGCTTATACATGGGAAATACGGTAATTGGATTTCTTTTGAAACTGGGCTCATGAATTAATTAGAGCATCCGTCGGAGGAACCCTGACATCGAGGACTTAGCGGTCAACACATCGATACAACCCCCCCACACCCACCCCCAATCGCCTTTAATCCGAAGTTTCGTCTTAACCATCTTAACCCTTGTGCCACCTCTGCAGGGTTGGCCAAAGAGGGACCGGCCTTTCGGCCACCATCGCTCGGAGTGAACACGAAATCTCCGAGATCATCGACGGGCTGTCGGAACAGGAGGTGAGAGCGGCCGCTTTCCCCGGAAGGTTTGGGGAAGGGCGAAGCGGGGAGAGCTGGAAAAATGAAAGAAATGAAAACCAAGGGTTTGGTACGGGGAGTCCTTTGGGGATCAGAATCCCCATTGTGAAGCCAGCTGGGGTGGTTAAGTGAGTCATAGCTGGTTTTATAAGGGGTTTTTTTGGCGGCGGGGGGGCGTTATTCGAATCACTAGAGTTGTTAAATGAATCACACGCTATTGGGGGAGATAATGATTGTCTTTCCTCCCTCCCTCTCTCCTTTTTCTCCTTCCTTCCTTCTTCCCTCCTCTTTTTTCCTTCCTTCCTTCCATCTTCCTTCCTTCCTTCCTCCCTCCCAACCTCTTTTTCTCCTTCCTCCCTTCCTGCCTCCTCTTTTTCTCTTTCTTTCCTTCCTTCCTCCCTCCTCTTTTTTCTTTCCTTCCTCCCTACCTCTTTTCTCCTTCTTTCCTTCCTTCCTTCCTTCTACGTCCCTCCCTCCCTCTTTTTCTCCTTTCTTCTTCCCTCCCTCCCTCTTTTTCTCCTTATTTCTTCCTCCCTCCCTCTTTTTCTCCTTCTTCCCTCCCTCCCTCTTTTTCTTTCTTCTTCTCTCTCCTCCCTCTTTTTCTCCTTTCTTCTTCCCTCCCTCCTCGCTCTTTTTCTCCTTATTTCTTCCCCCTCCCTCTTTTTCTCCTTTCTTCCTCCATCCCTCCCTCTTTTCTCCTTTCTTCTTCCCTCCCTCCCTCCCTCTTTTTCTCCTTCCTCCCTTCCTGCCTCCTCTTTTTCTCTTTCTTTCCTTCCTTCCTCCACCCTCTTTTTTCTCCTTTCTACCTCCTTCCCTCCCTCTTTTCTCCTTTCTCCTTCCCTCCCTCCCTCTTTTTCTCCTTCCTTCCTTCCTTCCTTCCTCCTCCTTTTTCTCCTTTCTTCCTTCTCTCCTCCCTCCCTCTTTCTTTCTTTCTTTCTTTCTTTCTTTCTTTCTTTCTTTCTTTCTTTCTTTCTTTCTCTCTCTCTCTCTCTCTCTCTCTCTCTCTCTTTCTCAACCATGAGAACAATCACCCAATGGAACGGTTAATCTCCAGAAGTTGTGAGAGCTCCCTCACTGGATGTTTTTTAAGACGAGACTGGACAACCTATTGGTCTGAAATGGTGTAGGCCCGGTCTCCTGCTTGTGCAGGGGATTGGACTAGATGACCTCGGAGGTCCCTTCCAACTCTACGATTCTCTTCCTCTCTTTTCTCTAACCGGGAGATCTGCCAGGCCTGATTTGGGGCCCACTCAGCAGAGGCAGAAACGATGCACTCACGGTTCCCCCCGTGTCTCTCCCTTCCCCTTCTCTTCTTCCTCCCCCTCCCCCGCCCCTCCCCGCTTCTAGAACAACGAGAAACAAATGCGCCAGCTGTCCGTCATCCCTCCCATGATGTTCGACGCCGAGCAGAGACGGGTGAAGTTCATTAACATGAACGGGCTGATGGAAGATCCCATGAAGGTCTACAAGGACCGGCAGTTCATGAACGTCTGGACGGATCACGAGAAGGAGATCTTCAAAGAAAAGTAACCTTTCTCCTTGTTTCCTCCCCCCTTTTTTTGGGTCTGGGGGTGTGGAGGGAAGCACCGCTGGGGGACAACCCAAGTCTCGTGCTGCCGGGCAGGGCCTCCGCTGCATAAGGTGTATAATGATTGCCCTCCACGTTTACAGCGGCCATTCGGGATGGGGATTTCTCGCCGCTAACTGAGGCGGTTGCTAATATTTTACCAATTTTTTTCAGGCCTGGTCTGTTCTGACCCAGGCTTCCTGAGACACTAACCAACACACGTTAGTCCCTTTTGCTTTCTTTCAACGGCTGTGAATTATATAATCATTCCCAGCCCGTAATGAGTCCCAAACAGGGTTGCCATCTGGCCGTTTTTCCGGTCAAATTCAAGAAATCTGGCCGTATTTCTATCTGCTTGACCGTGAAAAAAAAATGATGTCTCCGGCCAAATTTATTTATTTGGCAGGAAATTTGGCCGTACGAAAGTTGCTTGGCCGTGAAGTCGGCCGGATGGGAACCCGGCCGCTCTCCTTCCTTCGCGCATGCGCATCACCGTGAGCAAAAGGAGCACAAGCGCGTCCTCTGGCGCTCTCCTTCCCTCGCGCGTGCGCAAAAATAATTTGGCCGAATTTGGCCGTTATTTTGACTTGAGAGTTTGGCCGCAGAGCCAAACTGCGATCTGGCAACCCCGGTCCCAAACAGTTTGTGAACAGTCCAGCAGAAGTCAGCCCAAGTCCTTCGGGACAAGGCCGATGTCAGCTTTGGAATCCTTTATTCATCGCTGCCACATAGCTTGAGAAAGTGGGAAGGGTGTGTGGTTTTTATTGAGTAACTCTAAGTAGACAACGTAGAGTTCTCTTTGTTAGTTCAAGGTCAAAGAGTGTGGCGCAGGAACTTACTTTGGGATTGGTTCATGTGATGTGACGAAGAGGGAAAAGGGGATGGTTTGTAGTTTGGGACATTGTGGGAAGTCCGGGAAATTTCTGGTTTCGAGATTCCACGGACGTGCCAGGTGCTATTCTAATAAAGGTCCTTTTGAGATTACGCTTGTCTCGGAGTTACTGATTGGAATGGAGGTTCCTGGAACGCGAGGCCGCTTCTATCGGCCAACGAAAGCTCCCCGAAGGCAGAGTCCCCAGCCGCTTCGGGGCGTGGCGTGGCTGCCCGTGTCCCCTCGCCTTTAGGCAGTCTCTTTCGGGCGATGGAAGCTCCCCAAGTGCAGTCACCAGCCACTTCGATCGGCCGATAGAAACAGCCTCGCGGAGAGGGGCGTGTGTGTGTGTGCGCTCGCCCGAGGCCGCTTCTACCGCACAAGCTCCCGAAGGCAGAGTCCCCAGCCGCCGAGGCGAGGCATGGCTGCCCATGTCCACTCACCTTTAGGCAGTCTCTTTGGGCGATGGAAGCTCCCAGGTGCAGTCACCAGCCACTTCGATCGGCCGATAGAAACAGCCTCGCGGAGAGGGGGGGGTGTTTGTGCGCGCTCGCCCCGAGGCCGCTTCTACTGGCCGATCGAAGTGGCTGTTGACTGTATTTAAGAAGCTTCCATCGCCCGAAAGACACTGCCCTAAAGGCGAGGGGACATGGGTAGTAGCTACGCCTCGCCCCGAAGCGGCTGGGATCTCTGCCTTCGGGGAGCTTTTATCGGCTATCGGGGTATTCTAGCCTGGGCTACCTGCAGGGAACTCCTAAAGGCAAGTTTTCTCCCCATCTCCCCCCTGCCCCCCATTTCTCTTCACCTCGTGTCGTTCTAACGAACGACATGAGAAATGGCGGGGAAACGCAGGGTTTAAATAGGCCTAAATTTTGGGGGGCCAGGCTTAATTTCACCTCATGCCTAGAAATCATGCTGGTGGAGGCCGTATTGTTGGAGAAACACGGTAGGATTAAGAGTAAAGTAGGCAGCGGGATGCAGAATACAGGGATAGGGAGCCTCTGTGGCGCAGTGGTTAGAGTGCGGTACTGTAAGCTACTTCTGCTGCAGCCGGCTGCCTGCAATTTGGCAGATCGGATCTGCCCACAGTTCGATCCTCACTGGCTCAAGGTTGACTCATCCTTCCATCCTTCTGTGATGGGTCCAGTGGGGACCCAGATTGTTGGGGGCAAAAGGCTGACTCTGTCAACTGCTTACAGAGGGTTGTAAAAGTACTGTGTAGCGGTATATAAGTCTTAAGTGCTATTGCCCTTCCTTCCTTCCTTCCTTCCTTCCTTCCTTCCTTCCTTCCTTCCTTCCTTCCTTCCTTCCTTCCTTCCATCCTTCCATCCATCCATCCATCCATCCATCCAAGAGCCATGGTGGCGCAGTGGTTAGAATGTAGTATTTTCAGGCTGACTCTGCCCACAGCCACCAGTTCGATCCTGACCAGCTCAAAGTCAGCTCAGCCTTCCATCCTTCTGAGGTGGGTCAAACGAGGACCCAGATTGTTGGGGGCCAGAGGCTGGCTCTGTAAACTGCTTAGAGTGGGCTGTAAAGCGGTATATAAGTCTATGTGCTATTGGGAAGGAAGGACAGGAAACAGGGAGGGAGGGAGGGAGGGAGGAAGGAACGAAGGAATGAAGGAAGGAAGGAAAACAAGGAGAAGGAAGGAAGGAAGGAAGGAAAGGAAGGAAGGGAAACAAGGAGAAGGAAGGAAGGAAGGAAGGAAGGAAGGAGAAGGAAGGAGGGGAAACAAGAAAGGGAAAAGAGAAGGAAAACAAGGAGAAGGAAGGAAGGAGAAGGAAGGAAGGGAAAGGAAGGAAGGGAAACAAGGAGAAGGAAGGAAGGAAGGAAGGAGAAGGAAGGAGGGAAACAAGAAAGGGAAAAGAGAAGGAAAACAAGGAGAAGGAAGGAAGAGAAGGAAGGAAGGGAAACAGGAAGGAAGGAAAGAAGGAAAGAAGGAAGGAAGGAAGGAGGGGAAACAAGAAGAAAGGGAAAAGAGAAGGAAGGAAGGGGAAGGAAGGAAGGGAAACAAGGAGAAGGAAAGGAAGGAAGGGAAACAAGAAGGAAGTTAGATCCTGACTGGCTCAAGGTCAACTCAGCCTTCCCTCCTTCCGAGGTTGGTAAAATAAGGACGCAGGTTGATTGGGGGCCAGAGGCTGGCTCTGTAAACCGCTTAGAGAGGGCTGGGAAGCACTATAAAGCAGTATATAAGTCTAAGCGCTCTTGCTCTTGCTATAAACCATGGACAATCATCTTAGGAAATGGGAGGCAGTTGGGAACATAACTTAGGGGCGGTTCGCAGGAGTTAGCTGCGATTAGATGGGTGGGGTAATACTGTAAATGGCGCTGGAAGGCAAGCGCTCCCAGTGCTAACCTGGATCGGAATTTAACCCGTTATTGCCAGATGGGATGTGCGTCCTGTGTACAAATAGGACTTCAAACCTAGATGGTTGTCGGTTTGTATCCCGGCATACGATCATCCAAAGGAGTGGCTAACGCCCCCGCTCTCAACTTCGCTTGTCAGAAGGTTGCAAAAGGGGATCGCATGACCCCGGGACCACTGCGACCGTCATAAATACGAGTCAGTGGCCAAGCGTCCGAATATAAATCACGTGACCCTGGGGATGCCGTCACGGTTGTAAGTGTGAGAAACGGTCATCAGTCACCTTTCTCAGTGCTGTTGTAACTTGAGCGGTCCCTAAAAAGAAGTATTGTAAGTTGAGGACTGCCTGAATGTTGAACGCATGACTGTCGGCATGCTGAGACAGTCATAACTCTGAGGACCAGTTGGAAGTCTTATTTTTTTCACACACACCCACCCCCGTGCTTTGTGGGAAGATTTGGGATGGTTTGGTCAAGAGCTGTGATGAAGATTGGGAGGAAAGTGGAGATGACCTCCGTGGTCCGAGATAATTTGCTTGAGTGTCAAGTTGGCAGCTGAATTTGGAAATGTTTTAAGGTCTTCCTGAAAAGAGCATTTAAATATGGGGTCCTTGGGGGTTTGGGGGTTTTCTTGCAGACGTTTCATGGCCCAACTAGGGAACATCATCAGTTCTAGAAGGGAGGAGGAGGAAGGAGGCAGTGAAGGAGTCCTTGGTGCTCTCTCTGAGCTTGGCGGTTTTTGTGCAGACGTTTCATGGCCCAACTAGGGAACATCATCAGTGCAAGAAGGGAGTATGGGATTTGCAGAGTGAAGGAGGAGGAGGAGGAGGCCTGACTTGTCAGTCAGGGAGTTGGCTAAACCTGGATCTTTTCCTTCTTTTTATTACAGGTTTGTCCAGCATCCTAAGAACTTTGGCCTCATAGCTTCTTATTTAGAAAGAAAGGTAAGACGGTGCTTTGTTATCATGGAGGACAATAAGGCCGGAAGCTGCCGAGCACAAGCAGTGGTCCTTCCTCATCGTTTTTCTTGCCTTTTATTTTATGATTTTATTTTATTTTATTTATTACCAGCATTTACTTTATTTTATTTTTATTTTTTTCATTACTAGCTGGATACAGATATCCATGTTTTGGGGGAGGAAAATAAGGGAGGGAAAATTCTGCCTCTGCCTACCAGCATCCATGGGTGTTCATCTGGCAAGCGTCCTGTCAGTGTGTGTGAGAGCTGAGGGCTGTTTGGAAACTGAAAGAGGATTTGCTGTGTGAGCAGGAAGGAGACAGCAAGGAGCCTGGGTGTGGCTTAGCTCAACTGTTCTGTACTAAAGCTGCTTGGTGCTCTGAAACTAAAACTGAGACTCCTCTCCTCTGCTTGTGTTTTGCCTTTGGAAGAGATTTCTTTCCAGGTGGGGACGGGGAATAGAACTCCTTAGCATCAGAGCGTGTTAATAATAATAATATAGGAAATATTAATGCTCTGTTGGTCTTTTCAAAAAATCCTGTCTTAGTGAGCCCCTAGAAGCCAAGAGGAACATATGTGCCAGACTTCAAGTTTGTAGGCTTTACTGTTCTGGAGATTTTGTGATGATGCGTGAGTGGGATTTCGCTTTTATATAGAGAGATTATTTTATTGTAATATTTTTATTTTATTTTAATATTTTTTATTTTATTTTATGTAATTTTATATTAGTTATTTTATTATTTTATTTATTTCCACTTTTATTGTAAATAACTCAAGGTGGTAAACATGCATGATATTCATTCATTCATTCCTTCTTTTCCCACAACAACAACCCTGTGAAGTAGGCTGGTGTGTGAAGGAGAGAGTAACAGAGTCCAAAGTCACTCGGGTGTCTTTCATGCCTAAGGTGGACACTCCATCTCCAGGTGATGGGCCCAGTGTTACCTAGATGGGTTTCATGTCTAAGGCAGGACTAGAACTCCCTGTCACCTGGTGATTGACCCAAAACCACCCAGCTGGCTTTCATGCCTAAGGCGGAACTAGAAGTCCCTGTCTCCTAGCGATTGGCTGAAAGTCACCCAGTCAGCTTTCATGTCTTAAAGTGGGACTAGAACTCACTGGGTCCTGATTTCTAAGCCAGCATTTTATTCACCTGCACAAGACAGTGAATTCTAGTTCCACCTTAACTGTAAAACCTAGCTTGGTTGACTTTGGGCCAATTACCAGGAGACGGTAAGTTCTAGTCCCGTGTTAGACAGCTGGGTGATTTGGGGCCGGTCCCTCTCTCTCTCTCTCTCTCTCAGCCCAGCCCACCTCACAGGGTTGTTGTGGTGAAAATAGGAGGAGGAAGGTGTGTTGGATATGTTTAGCACCTTGATTATTTGTAGAAATAATAAAGGAAGGTTATAATACAATACAATGCAATTCAGTACAATACAGTAAATACAATAATACACAATATGCAACAACACAACACCACACAATAGAAAACTCAATGCAATGCAATACACAATGTGCCACAACACAATATAGTATACAGTACAATACTCAATACAAGTCAATACAATACACAATACGCAACAACACAGTACAGTACACAATAGAAAAGTCAATACAAAATACAATAATACACAATATGCAACAACACAACACTGTACAAAATACAATCAATACAATACACAATATGCAACAACAAAATACTGTACACAAAATATACAATACAAAAGTCAATGCAATATACAATACGCAACAACACAGTACAGTACACAATAGAAAACTCAATACAATGCAATGCACAATGTGCCAGAACACAATATAGTATACAATACAATACACAATACAAATCAATACAATACACAGTACGCAACAACACAGTACAGTACACAATAGAAAACTCAATACAAAATGCAATAACACACAATATGCAACAACACAACACTGTACAAAATACAATCAATATAATACACAATATGCAACAACAAAATACGGTACACAAAATATACAATACAAAAGTCAATGCAATACACAATACGCAACAACACAATACAATACACAATACAAAACTCAATACAAAATGCAATCCAATAATACACAATACGCAACACAGCACTGTACAAAATACACAATATGCAATAACAAAATACTGTACACAATACAATTACTGTACAATATAAAAGTCAATCCAATCCAATAATACACAATACACAACCACACAACACTACAAAATACAAAACTCAATACAATACACTACATGCAACAACACAATATTGTACTCAATCCAATACAGAACTCAATAAAATACAGTACACATGATGACCAGTTGAAGATGGCTGACTCAGTTTATAACAATGTTAAGCCACATGATGAATAATGTATACATTTACTGCATAGACACATTAATTTCAAAATGCTCAAACAAACTGTTGAATTGGCAGAGGGAGTAAAATTGAAACCCGGTAGCAAGTATTTACACTGTAATGCTTATAGTCAAGAAAAGAGTAAGGTTACTCCAGCAAACAGACTAAATGGGTTTAAGACCAAAGAACCTTTAGAGGTTGTTTTTGCTGACATAATTGGTCCTAAGAAACCAAGTTTAGGAGGTGCCTGTTATATGTTAAGTGTTATGGACCATTACTCACGATACGGTTTCTGCTATCTTATGAAAAACAAAACAGAAACATTCCAACATTTCTTTAACTGGCTAAGGTTTGCTGAGAGAAAAATGAAAAGTAAAGTAATTACTTTAGTAACTGATAATGGGACTGAATTTGTTAACAAAAGATTCCAAACTATGTTGAAATTGGCTGGTGTTGAGCATAAACGTTCTGCACCTTACAGACCACAACATAACTTGTTTGTAGAACGAAGAGGGCAAACATTACAAGCCGTGGCTCGCACTATGTTATCTGACTCAGGTTTACCTGAAACACTGTGGGGTGAGGCCATAATGTGTAGTAACCATGTTTTGAACAATGTAGTTAATACAACAACTGGAGAATTGCCAAAAACTCGTTGGCATGGCAGAAAGCCAAATTTAAGTTATTTACACACATTTGGAGCTCCAGCATGGGTGCCTATTCCCTCACAAGTAAGACTAAAAGGGCAACATAGAGCTAAGAAATTATTTTTTGTGGGTTACGAGGCCAACCATGGATCATTTCGATTCTGCTTTCGATCAAGGCACAGCTCATGTTTATTGTAGTGCTAGTGCAAAATTTCTCAAGCACGTTGGGTGGGATAAACTGGAACAGGAATCCAGCAATGATATTATTATTGACACCCAAATAGTCCCTAAAGATGATATCAGTAAACAACAAATAGCCATTAAAGAGGAAGAACAGGAGGTAATAGAAGAACAGGTGGCACAGGAAAGTCCACCAGTTAGCCCTGTATTACCAATACGTTCAACCTGAGTAACACGACCACCTGATAGATATCAGGCTAGTGTTGTATGCCAAGTGAATACAATTCCAAGTAATTATAGTGAACTAAAACTGTATCCTGCTAAGGATCAGGCTGCTTGGCAGAAAGCAATGGACAAGGAACTAGAATCTTTAAAAAGACTGGAGGTATACGAAAATATTAAGTTACCACCAGGTAAACATGCCATCGGATGTAAATGGATATATAAGCTTAAGACAGGTGTAGATGGGATTGTTACCCATAAAGCCAGTTTTAGTAGCACAAGGGTTCAATAAGACAGCAAATGACTACGATGAGGTGTTTGCACCTGGTCTGAAGGCTACCACATTAAGGGCAGCATCAGTGTGGGCAGCTAAGGAGAAATATATTATAAATCATTTGGATGTAGAAACGGCATATCTGCATGCACCATTTCAACACACTATATATTTAAAGAAACCTTTAGGTCTCAAAAATGATAATACTGATAATAATGATTGCTGGAAATTGAAAAAGAGTCTTTATAGTTTGAAGCAATCAGGATATGAGTGGAACCAATGTATAGTTAAAGAATTAACTAAGATAGGCTTTGTAGCTGGCATGGCTGATCCATGTTTGTTTAAAAGAGAAAGTAATGGTGTAGTTTCATTATTGTTATTATTTACTGATGACGTAGCATTCATCACCAAAACTGAACAAGAAGCTACTAAAACAATCTCACTCTTGGAAAAGAAATTTAAAATAAAACAATTAGGAGAAATCAAACAATATCTTGGTTTAAAGATAGATAGAACTAGGGGAGGATACAAGATCTCACAGGCAGATAAAATTAACCAATTACTAAAAAGTTTTAAAATGGAACTTTGTAAACCAGCTAAGACACCAATGAGCCAGGAGTTTAGCCATAGTGATGTTCAAAGTCCTATTTTTGATAAAAACATTTATCAGTCCTTGATTGGTAGTTTATCTTATCTCAGTAATTGGTCAAGGCCAGATATTGCATACAGTGTTGATTGAGAGATTTAACGCTGAGCCAACTGAAAGGCACTGGCAAGCTGCTAAACGTGTGTTAAGATATCTGAAACAAACAATGCATTGTGTTTGGAGCCAAAAGATGAACTGAATTTAACTGCATATGCTGATGCAAGTTTTGCTACAGACATAAATACACGAAAATCTACATTGGGTACTGCTGTATTATTGATTGGATGGAGATCTATTAGACAGAAACATCTAAGTTTGTCAACAATGGAGGCTGAATTCTCATGTTTGTCTTTATTATGTACAGATTTAATTTTGTATAAACAATTATTAATTGATATGGGAATTAATATAACAGATTCTGTTGTAGTTTACGGAGATAACCAATCAGCAATACAGATGGCTTCAAATATTGCTGATAAAACAAGAACGAAACCCACAGATTTAAGATATTTAAATGTGAGACAATGTGTGCAAATTAAAATGATTAAGCTAGAATACTGTATGTCAGAAAACAATATAGCAGATCATTTTACAAAGGCCCAAGGCTCCATAAAGCATAAGACTAGCTGTGAAGATTATGGACTTAGAATGTAAGGTTGTATATATTGTCTTACCCAAAGGGGAGAATGTTAGGAATATGAGTCGCCTAACAGCTATTTGGGTTAGAAATATATAAACCAGGATAAACATTTTAAAACTGTATCTTTAAGAAAATGCAAAACTGTAATTCGGTGTGGTTTCTCAAATGGCCATAAGATGGAGCCAGAAACCTGGGTTGTTTTAGTCTGAGTCTCAGAAGAGAGTGTGAGTGTATCTCTGTTTCCTTCTGTTGGAAAGTATTGCTGTTTCCTCCATTTCTTCTAATTGACTGATATTCATAGATTTAATGTAAGTCTAATACTGAACTGTTTTTGACACTGGACTTTGTTACTGGATTATCCCTGGATTGAAAAACTGACTGATTTAACTTGTGAATGACTTTGGACTGCCTATTTTGGACTTTGCCTAACGTTTCTGGAAGTAAAAACCTACATTTACTGTACAGTGTATCTGTGTTCTGTGTGTGTATTATTCAAACGATACTCTCAGATACGTCTCCCTGTATGCGCTCATTCTCCTAACGGGGAATTACCTCAACAACCCTTATTTGGGCCAGTGATTCCAGCTGCTCTTAGTGACCAGGAAAAAAAAAAATTTCCCCCTAACATCCGATGGGAAACGGATGTCCTGCGGTCTCTGTTTATTTGCACATCGTGGTTTGTTGCGCAGAAGGTTAGACAAGAGTCTCGCCTTGCGTCGGCTTTTAGGAAAAGTTCCTTATTTTAAAAACAGTCTCCCCGTTGGCCTTTTCCAGAACGTGCCGGACTGCGTCTTGTATTACTACTTGACCAAGAAAAACGAGAACTATAAAGCCCTCGTGCGACGGAACTACGGCAAGCGGCGAGGGAGAAACCAGGTGAGTTGCGTTCGGAGTTTCTAGTCCCTGGTGTTCTGACAGTGGAAAAGGCTTTTTTTTAAAAAAATTGTGCTTCCTTTTGGAATGTATTCACCTGTATCAGGCCAAGATGGAACAACTTTCCTCCAGAAGTTGTGAATGCTCCCACACTGGAACTTTTAAAAAAGATGTTGGATAACCATTTGTCTGAAGGGGTGTAGGCTTTCCTGCCTGGGCAAGGGGGTGGACTAGAAGACCTCCGGGGTCCCTTCCAACTCTCGTTATTTCTATTCTACCCCTTGGGATTTGGGAGATGAGTGGGTGGGATTGTTCCTTTTTTGGGGGAAAAAAAACAAGCAAGAAAATCAGATTTTTTTGAACAGTTTCTCAAAGGGGCAACGGTCAGAAAAAATGATCTCACGTTTGTCGTGTCCGTGGTGGTGACGCCGCAGTAAATTATTCTCAGTTAGCTGAAAAATGACACAGCCAGTCACTCTTGGTCAGAAAAAATCCTCCTGAAAAATTATATTCTTGGAGAACTTTTAAATTTAGTTTAATTTTGAAAGAACTTGGAGAACAATTAACCAGTGCAACTACTTGCCTCCTCCAGAAGTTGCAGATGCTCCAACACTGAAAGTTTTTAAGAAGAGATTGGACAACCGTTTGTCTGAAGTGGTGTCGGCTTTCCTGCCTAGGCTGGAAATCCACCCCTCTTAAATCATGCTGATTTGGGGATTCTGGGAGTGGAAATCCACCCCTTTTAAAACATGCTGGTTTGGGAATTCTGGGAGTTGAAATCCACCCCTCTTAAAACATGCTGGCTGGGGAATTCTGGGAGTGGAAATCTACCCTCTTAAAACATGCAGGTTTGGGAATTCCGGGAGTTGAAATCCACCCCTCTTAAAGCATGCTGGCTGGGGAATTCTGGGAGTGGAAATCTGCCCCTCTTAAAACATGCAGGTTTGGGAATTCTGGGAGTTGAAATCCACCCCTCTTAAAACATGCTGTCTGGGGAATTCTGGGAGTTGAAATCCACCCCTCTTAAAGCATGCGGGCTGGGGAATTCTGGGAGTTGAAATCCACCCCTCTTAAAACATGCGGGCTGGGGAATTCTGGGAGTTGAAATCCACCCCTTTTAAAACATGCGGGCTGGGGAATTCTGGGAGTAGAAATCCACCCCTCTTAAAACATGCAGGTTTGGGAATTCTGGGAGTTGAAATCCACCCCTCTTAAAACATGCTGGTTTGGGAATTCTGGGAGTTGAAATCCACACCTCTTAAAACATGCTGGCTGGGGAATTCTGGGAGTGGAAGTCCACCCCTTTTAAATCAGCAAGGCCTTAGGGCCGGAAGAGATCTTGAAGGCCTTCTACTCCAACCCACTTCCCAAGGCTGGAGTCTTCCTCCCTTTTCTCTTGGTGTTAGTACTCCTTATATATTTCCGTCAAGGTCATTTCCTCTATACCTGGTGAGCAGGTAACCATGTTCGGAGTTTGCAATTCAGCACGCTAATTCACGTCTCCTCTTTCCTCACTCTCTAAATTGAGTCCTCCAACTACAAGCACCAGATTTTGATGAATTCCGCTGAAGCTTTTACCTGGTTAATGAATAACCACCAACCTTAATTACCAAGGGTCACATTTTAACTCAAGAGGTATCAGTGAGATATTATTTCTGCCAGATTTACCTTTTGCATTTATTTTTTGTTGTTGTTCCGTGCGTTCCTGACTCTGAACGTTTCACGTTTTCAGTGGGTTAAGCGTGGCGGCCTTCCTTGTGTTGTTTTCAGTACGGTGTGTGTTGCTGGTCATTGTTATTACTGTAGTCGTTGTGTTCAGATTGTTTCCGGGTTTGTGTAGAGGCTGTGGGCAGAAGGAGGGCATAGGGCACGAAGTTTTGAATTGTGCGGTTTGTTGCTTCGATTTGGCACGCTTTCAGTTCAAAAAAAAAAGGGGTGAAATCACTATCAGATCTTGACAGACTTCATATAATGGGCCCTCTCCAACAACGTGAAATTTCATGTGGAGGAAAGCAAGGTTTTTATACCTGCGCAGGAAAAAGCAAAGGTATAAGTACAGATTAGGCGAAACCTGGCTCAAAAACAGTCACACGAGCCAGAAGTGTGTGGCAGCAGCCCAAAACAAGCTAATATGATCCTTGGTTGTCTAAACAGAGGATAGAACCAAAATCAGCTGAAGTATTAGCACCCGCTTTGTAAAGCCTTAGTAAGGACCACACCTGGAATATTCTGCATCCAGTTTTGGTCCCTGCAGTACAAAAAAGATGTTGAGATTTTGGAAAAAGGGCAGAGAAGAGCAACTAAGAGGATTAAGCAGGCTGGCTGGGGGATTCTGGGAGTGAAAGTCCACCCCTCTTAAAGCAGGCTGGCTGGGGATTCTGGGAGTGGAAGTCCAGCCATCTTAAAACCTGCTGGCTGGATTCTGGGGGGATTAAAGCAGGCTGGCTGGGATTCTGGGGGGAAGTCCTCCTTAAAGCATCCTGGCCTGGAGCCCTCTTAAAGCATCCTGGCTGGGGAATTCTGGGAGTGGAAGTTCTCCCTCTTAAAGCATCCTGGCTGGGAATTCTGGGAGTGGAGTCCTCCTCTTAAAGATTGGCTGGGGATTCTGGGGGAAATCCTGCTGGGATCTGGAGTGGAAGCCCTCTTAAAGCATCCTGGCTGGGGGATTCTGGGAGTGGAAGTCCTCCCTCTTAAAGCATCCTGGCTGGGGAATTCTGGGAGTGGAAGTCCTCCCCTCTTAAAGCATGGCTGGCTGGGGGATTCTGGGAGTGGAAGTCCTCCCCTCTTAAAGTAGACTGGCTGGGGAATTCTTGGAGAGGAAGTCCTCCCCTCTTAAAGCATCCTGGCTGGGATGTCGATATTTGTGATACATTTTTAAATCTTCAGTTGACTTTCATGTTTAATGAACACAAGTAGTTGTTATTATTAATCTTTCATAGATACATATAAAAGCAAAATACTAATATTAATACTAATACATAATAATAACAACAATAACAACAAATTACAAATGGAAGTTGAGTGACTTTGGAAAAAGAAACCGTGTGTTATCCCCATTGTAAACGGAGCCCTTGGAGCCATACCTAAAGGGCTGCCTCGCTATTTGGAAATCCTGAATTTATCAGACTTGGAATACCCCGATTCTACAAAAAACCCACCCTACCTGGAACAGCTTATATCCTCCGACGCTACCTGAACAGTTCCTAGGTCCTCGGTTAGGACTCGAGCTGTTCAGCTACCAATCAGCCCCAAAGGCTGTGAATCTCCCCAAAGATGTAGTAATAATAATAATAATAATAATAATAATAATAATAATAATAATAATAATAAAAATAATAATTATAAGATGATGATGATGCATTAAAAATTGAAAAAACATCCCACCCAGTTTGCAGATTGCTAGGGGGAGAAGGAATGAAATCAGTATGGGCCGCAAGGGGTGGGGGAGCCCTCCCTTAGCGCGTCTCTCTCTCTCTCTCTCTCTCTCTCTCTCTCACACACACACACACACACACACACGCCGTGAATCAGAGCCGCGGCAGGTGGCCCAGCTGAGCGCAGAGAGAGAGAGAGAGAGAGAAAAAACACGCCAGCGGCTCTTGACATGACAGCCAATCCTGCCCTCGCTTGGCGCGGCATCACCTCGGGTAACCCGGTCGGGATTAGCGCCGCTCACATGCGCCAGGGACCCGTCCTCCCTTCACTGGGGAGATTAGAGTGGCCGGGAAGACACCCTCCTCCTCCTCCTCCTCCTCCTCCTTATCTTCTTCTCTTTTTTTTTCTTCTTCTCCTTTTTCTTTTTCCACTTTAATCCCTCTCCCTCCCTCCCTCCTTCTCTCCCTCCCTCCCTCCCTTCTCCCCTTCTGGGATCACTGCCTGGCCGGGTCAGGTAGTAATTCCCTTTTTTTTTCCCCCTGCCAAGGCCCGGCGGGGAGGGAGCCCTTGTTGGCAAACTTTGCCTTCTTTTCGTGGTTGTTTGCCGTTCCCCCTTGGGGGCGCGGATAGCCCTTATTTTTATCCCCGGCCACCGATGAGCGTTCAGGTACGTCGATCCGAGAGGCTTCAGGCGATGGAAGGTTTGTGTTTTTGGTAGTTCGCTTTTTCCTTTTCTGCCTGTTCCTGTCTGTCTGTCTGTCTTATCTATCTATCTCTCTTTCTTTTCCTTTCTTTCATCTCTATCTATCTATCTATCTATCTATCTATCTATCTATAACATATTTGTATCTATATCCATTCATCTATTCATCTTTCTTTCTTTCTTTCCTTCTTTCTTTCTTTTTTCTTTCTTTCATCTATCTATATCATATTTGTATCTATATCCATTCATCTATATCTATCTATCTTTCTTTCTTTCTTTTTCTTTCTTTCATCTCTAT